>NC_061091.1:65469085-65688012 GCF_015104395.2 Macrobrachium nipponense
ATTCTTCCGCCGTGCGCCCCGGAACTAGTTCGCGTTTGTTTACGTTGCTTACGACGCTAAACCGCGTAAGACGGAACGACGCAAAATATTATTTTTTATATTTTTATGGGGGCGCGTTCGTAACCACGAAACATCGTAAGTCGAGACCAGCGTAACCCGAGGACTTACTGTACCGTGTTTTATCAGTGACGAGTCTTATATGTTTGTATTTTTATCAATTCCCAGCCTTGAAAATGCATCGAAGTGATGTGAAACGTCGGCAATAAATTGTGTACTACGCTGAGACATGCCTTTACCTCTCCACCCTGTGATATATATATATATATATATATATATATATATATATATATTATATATATATATATATATATATATATATATATATATATATATATATATATATATATATATATATATATATATATATATATATAGATATATATATCTATTTATATATATATATATATATATATTATATATATATATATATATATATATATATATATATATAATTATTTATAATATATATATATATCTATATATTCTATTTATATATATCTATATAACTATATCTATTATATCTATATAGATAGATATATATATATATATATATATATATATATATATATATATATATATATATATATATATATATATATATATATATATATATATATACTATATACTATATATTATATATATATATATATATTTGGTACAAGAGTAAAGAAAAGATCGATTTTAAATGAAGTACTATACTCTGTTTTTTTTCATCTGTCCTTCCGCCTATGGTGTTTGTGTATGGTAACACTGCGTCCCGGTAAATAGTTACGCTGTGTGTAAGTGTTAGGTTAAATAAAAGGATATCTGGGTGTACATTTGCAACTGAAAAGTGTTTTAATAATTTACTGTATGCGTATTACACCGTTAATATTCGAAATAGGATATTATTATAATTGTTGAATGTGAGCTGAATGTAACTATCTAAAGTCCGGGACGCAGTGTTACCATGCGAAAACACCACAGGCGGATGGACAGATGGAAAAAAACAGAGTATAATTAGCAAGTACCCTTCTTTCATGCAGTAATTGCATCAGCTCATACCATGTGAGATTAGCCCCCGCTGTTCAACATCAGAATGTGCATGACACTTTACTTAACTATTTTAGTTAGTATAGTGGGTGTATCTGTGTTACCCACTGGAAACAATTATTTTTGCGTTTCCAAGTTGAACAAAGACTGAGGTTATGTTTGCGTTCACCAATATTGGTTATTATCCAATAAACTAAACATCTTGTGAATAAGTTACACCATAGGGGGACTACAATTTTGACGAGTGCTTCATCGCCAACAGGATTTTAACTGTTGCCTAGTTTAGAAACAATGATAGACATTGACTTTACCAGTGATCAGTTTTGAATCCCACTGGTGTCAAAGTACTTACCAATTATAATCCCGCTGGGGTGTAAGTTTATTCCAAAGGTATAGTGAATTAGATATTAAATTATATATTTGGTTTAATATTTGTCAATATAAAAAGTCTTGCATGTATATATATGGGAAAAATTTGTTGCGAGTGTATGTACTGTCAACCCCCGCTTATCCACGGCTCTTTTTGTGGAACATATACGTACCATCACGTCACAGATTATTTGATGAAAACTTGCCTTTTCCCGGATTTTTTCATAAAGCAATTACTGTATTTTCATGTTTTCAGAACTAAATGTTTTAGGATTACAGTGGACCCCCATATTCGCATTCTCTGCATTCGTGTATGAACGTATTTGTGGATTTCTCTCTGGAATATATACCCCCATTGTTCGCGTAAAATTTGCATATTTGTGGTATTTTTTTTCTGAGAAATATCCACAAAACTCTTTTTTTATTTCCATTATAAGTTGCACTTTTTGTGAAAAAACTATTAAAACAAACACGAATGAACATTTTTTGTGGGTTTTTCTTGAGTTTTACCTAACAAAATAGGCAGTTTTAAGCATTTTTTTAAGGGTTTCAACTATTTGCGGGTACTAAAGATTTGGGGAGGGGTGGTTCTGGTCTGGTACGCATTCCCCCAAATACGGGGGGAACCACTGTATGATCCATAAAGGAAGACAATCAGAACTAGAATGTGGACGGTAAATTAGAATTTTTTCCTTGTTTACATATCTTAAAGGAAAGGTTTGGGGATGGTGTTGAATACAGTGATTACACTAAGAAAAATAAGTGTTTTCTTTTTTCATGATTTTCAGTGAGTTGAACTATTTACCAGGGGCAATTTTTTTTTCGTGTATGAAAAATACATGTGAAGGAAAGGAAAAACTTGAAAAAGGTGATAAATGTTAAAAAAAAAGTCCTTGTGCTATCACATGCCCATAACTGTGATCCTGCAGAAAAAAGCATCCCTAGAAATAGCGAATTGCTGGTCTATATAATATTGACTTCCTATCTAAGAAAAAGGGTCATTGGGAAAGCATTTTCATTTATAAAGAAGTATTATTACATTTGATGGCATGTAAGACCCCTTTTTCCACAAAATATAACCCAGGGTCACACTTTTTTTTCTCAGATTCTGTAGACTACCAGTACATTACTTCTATCCAGCCAAATTCCATAATGCAGTTAATTTATTACTGGTATTTATTCAGATTTTTTTTTTCATAACTATTGATCTTAATGTTACAGTAATAACCCTCATAACTGGCACCTGTGGACAAAAGGGTTGTATTGCTCAGATTGATATATTTATGTAGCAAATGAAAGACATGCATATGCATCGATGCATTACACAGCAGACAAACTATGCACAGCAACGTCCTTACTGTATGTTTGGTGCGCTCTGTGTGTGTGTGTGTGAAATCTTTTTTTTTTTTTTTTTTTTTTTATAGAATTTGGCATTTTATTGCTCTCTTGGATGGTTTTTTTTTTCTTTCGTTCTTTCTTTCTATAAAGAGAGAGAGTACTTGACTTTAAATGGTGGAGCCTCTGATCAGCTTGTTAAATTGAGAACCAAGACTAGAGTATTGTACTGAAGCTGAGAAAAAGTTCCCAAGAGGAAACAAAATTTCATGTGCATCCTGTGACTTGTGTTGGATCCAAGAGAAGATCACACCACCATGAAGGTCAAAGCTTGACTGGATCCAGTGTGCTTGTTGATATAAATGTCTCTGCCAAGTTATTTATTGTCGTGTGTCAGCCCTGTGTTATTACAGTCTGAGAGAAATTAAGAATCAACTTGATTAGTTTGTGTATTTCAGTTGCCACTGTCAGTTTATAAATGACTGAGTTTTATGTAATTGTATCAAATTTTTTGTACGTTCCTGAATATGAAGCTTTTTCACATTGGCTATAAACACGTAGTATATGTTACGTCATGATACTCATGTACATATAATACTAAATTAATTAAGGCAAAGTTAGCCCATGACTATGTGGCCAAGTGCCTTCAAACCAAGGGAGGGATGGCCACTATGTATATTAAGAATTCAGTTTTTTTCTTTCACTGTACTTTGTATGACTACTTTGAAAGAAATATTTACAAGTAAAGATCAGTGCATATCAGATGTGTGAAGTCGTATCCTTTATGTAATAATAGTAATGTGAATAAATTGACCCTATAATCTGGACTTCCCCAGTAGGTATGCCCCATTAACCTGACATTATGATTTTACTTGCAACTTGAATGCTCCAAGTATCAGTTAATATTGTGTACCTGTCAAACTAGCCCAATTCATAGCTGATGTTCCACAAGGAATGGTCCTTTGTTGCACTTCATTGTTTTAATTGGTATTAAATTGAAAAGCTCATTGTTATATATTAGCTTAGGATGGTTTGAATGAGAGAACTAATTAGTTTCATAGTTAACTAGAAATGATATTGTAACGTTGGATGCGAAGGAACACACCAGTTTTTATGAAAGACAAAATTTTCAAAAGTTTGCTTAGAATGTGCACCATTATCTTAGAAATGCTACTACATACTATAAACACTTTAGTCAAAAGACTTCACCTATCATTGCTGTTGATTTAGCATTGATGGTTGATGGTGAACAAAATTAGCAGCCTGTCACAAGCAGTTTGAAATTGGTTAAACAGCCATAGATTTGCCTACCACTATGGGCTACCTACCCTACCAGCTACAGGTAGATAGAATGAATGAAGTGAATAGTACTTATTTCACTTCAGAAGTAAAGTAGAAAATATACACCCCCTCTCCCTCATTGTGATACAGTTCACAAAAACAAAAAAGACAATTCCCAATTCATTAATTTAAACATTAAAACTGTAACCCGTGTCCATTAATTCCTTAATCGTTTCAGAATTTAGTGTTACATGGTCACTACCCCAACATGTTCCAGTGAGGGTTGATTGAGCTTAACCAAAGCACATAACAAAAAATGAGTTGGAAAAATTCTCATGTCTCGCATCAGAACCAAGATATGATGGTGTTGTTCATTTCAGCAACCCTAATACAGGCCACAGTTCTAACCTTAATTGGAGCTTCTGAGAGATTTGAAAATTTAATAACAACAAGTACTAATGACAATCTATAATGAGGGTCCCAGTTATCTGCTTGCATCAAAGAGGAAAACTGTTTGTTGAGTCCTACAAACCATTATGCAGATGTTAAGCACAGTTGACTATCATGAAAATTTTTATTCATTCCAGTTACTATGTCCTTGGCTTTCTCCCCAAAAGTTTCAGCTAAACCTGCTAATGATAGTAGAGTTTGATAACCCCCTGACATTGCATTATGAGGAAGACTTACATCCATATTAGGCTTAGGTATAATAGACAAGCAATCAGATTAATTATGGTTCTTCAAACAAGGTATACACAACCCCCTAAAGACTACTTGCCTTCTGGGAATCTCAATATAAAAGTGGGTTTACGTGTTAGGCTGTGTTTGAAAAATTAGGAAAAGAAAAAGAATGACTCCTGATGAGCAGAAACGAACCAAGATCCAAAATAGAACCAGCCTTAATATATGAAGCTGAATGAAGTAGAATGAAAATTGATTCTTATGGAATTAGAAATGCAAGGTAGACACCATCTGGAAGTTATATTGCTGGACACAGAAATTAACAAATACAGATAAAAGCAAACTAATTTATGCAGGAAAGAACACAGTAATTAACAGTTGAAAAAGAGAGAAGTGCTCTAAGATACAAATAACATGTACATATTGCACAGTATGCTGAGGTATGCTAATGCCAGCTAAATATCATTGAAGCTTGTCTCCGTAGGAGCTGGTACTTAATAAATGAATGTCTAGTTTTATTAAAATCATTGGAAGAGGTCACAGAAGTGTTCAAAAGAAGGAAGTGTGGAATGGAAAACATTGTAGACCGATTCCACAGATGCCATGCTTTACAATCTTTGATTGTTTTTGAACCGTTTCCAGCCGGTGCTAGAAGATTATCCTATTGTTAATACCTCAGGTTTGTTAGCTATGAAAAATACAAATGGATTAGAAATTTGTCATTTTTAGCAAACGCAAGCTTATGATGACTAGAGAAAAGCAAATAGAAAGTCTTGTCAGGAAAATGGCTTCATAATGCCAGTGGTCTGTTAAATGTGAAATGTACTGTAGTACCATAAAACAAACATAGCAGGTGGTGTCTCAGATGCGTGGGATTGCAAAATTTGATTGAGTGAGGGATAACGCCTAAAATGTAAGAGAACTAATAGGGAAGAGGCCAGTGTTCCAGTGGCAAATTGGGCCTTAACTTGAATAAGTACGATAATGACCGGCGTATAGTGAGAAAGTCATAGTAATACAAATAAGAGGGGCTGCATCAAGCTGGGGAAAAAGGACTTGGTATGAAGAAAGAAGTAGTAAAGAGAGAGTCAAAAGTTTGCCATCACAAAATGGTATAAGATGCCAATTTCAGAAGTAATTTTTTATTTCAAAGTACTATAATACAGGCAGTCCCATAAAAAGGCTCATTAAGTATACTGGCTGAACTGAAGCTGCAATGTGAATAAATATACAGTAACCTTAGAGGTGTAGGAGATGTGGAAGTCCTGAAGACTGGATGAATGCTCAGGAAATGAGGGAGACAGAGGAAAGCTGTAGATAGATAATGAGGTTGAAATAGAGTTGAGGAGATGGATAAAAAGTATGGAGATTTGTGTCCTTTAAGGAGTCATGCTAAAAAGGAGACCCGGGGTTTTTAAGTCATGTAGGCTTTGTAAGTGCATTGTGGAAAAATGGGCTTACTGTGTTGGAAACTAATATTGCCACGTCAAATAGATCTGTCTCTGCTATTGTTGATGTTATCCACAGGCACCAAGGTACCCTGTAGTAAATATTTTAGAAGCATTTACAGATTTAGGCAAATTTAGCAGCAGTGAAAAAATAGTAAAGAACAGCAGCACTCTGGATGTTTATTATACTATTTGTAATAATTGGCCCCCTTTTCACTTAAATCAAAATGGTTTTTGTCTTGCTTTGTAAGTTGAAATGATTAGATGTTTCTTATACTGCTCCATTTCATGTTCAGAATTTGTGTCTGATAGCATTCGTTAAGAAGTGGATATTTCCACAGGTCAAAGCGGTCAGGATTCGTTCGAGGACAGAAGCTTGGCCAAAGAAGCGTCACCCGTGCCCCTATTGCGAATACTCTACACCTAGAAAAGACCATTTGAAAAAGCATATCAGAACTCACACAGGCGAGAAACCTTTTGCGTGCCCTCATTGTCCATACAGATCATCTCAGAAATATAATTTAAAAAGTCATGAGTTCATTCATAAACTGTAAATGGGTTTTATTGTGGTCTTGACCTTTGGAATTTTTTCTCTCTGTGATATGCTGTATGTTTATAGTTTACTTTACATTTCATGTTCTGTTATGTATGTTATTAATGGTATCTAGTATTTGTTGTGCAATATGATGCAGTTTTATTAGGAATCTTTGAAGTGCATTGTTCTTTTGTTTTATGTGGGTAGGATCGCCGTGAAACTTATAGTTTGTTACCAAAATGTTATTAAAGAGTTAGGTTTATTCAACAGATTGAAACTGACACTAGCTTCTTTAGTACAGTGGATTTGGAGCAAGGTAGCACTTACCTTGTAAGAAATTGATTTTAACCTCTGTGATGTACTAATAGGTGTTATATCTGTTGCATTATTTGTGCATAGTGCTAATCATGGCAGAGCTTCAGTTTATTTTGTAAATATTTTGTATGATATGGTTTTGGTTAATACCTAGTCATTGATTTTGCTTTTCCACCTTGACTAATTGAACTGTAGTTATTGTCAGCTTTGTATTTCATTTATGATGTTCCTAAAAGGGATTACTAGTAGTTTTAGTGACACTTGTGCTTGGCACAATCTCATCAGATTGTTATTCTTTGATGAATAGAGAAAATCAGCTGCTGGATTTTCCGATCTTGTTTATGTGGAAGTATGTAGTGAACTCGTTAATTCAATGAAGTAATCATCTATACTGGCAGTCCCTGGTTATTGGCAGGGGTTCCGTTCCCCGGGGGTGTGCCAATAAGTGAAAACCGCCATTAACCGAAACTCAGTGATAAATAGCTCTTATGGCGCAGCACCATAAGCACCCTTTATGGCGCCGATAACCGCAACTCTTCTCGTTATGGCACTAGACATGCACCATAAAACCGGATTGCCGATAACCAAGGACTGCCTGTACATTGTTGTTCTGTGTCTGGTGATATGGCAGAATTGTGTTTACTTTTTGAAGGTTGCCCTCTATGTACATTTCTCTGATTGATCGAAAAACTACAGTACAGTAATTTGATATAATGAATCAACAAAATTCCACTTTTCAATTTGTCAGTTCCATAATCCTAATGGATTATTTACTACACATATATTCTGTAAGTGAAAGCAGGGTGCTGAGATTATTGTAATGCCTACGATGTGTGATCTACTTAGATGTGATTTTAAAGTTCTTGCAAGTAAAAATTTTGGATGTTTAACCCTCAGTGGACGGCTAACTCATATGAGCATATTAATATTACGTGTCATACGTTTTGGAAGAATTTAGCGGGAAAGATGTTTGTATCACTTCAGTGATCCATAAATGACTAATGGCAGCTGAGGTAGCTCTGCAAAGGGCAGAGGGTGATCAGTATGCCTTTAAGCTTGATGGGGAATTGTATTGCCCCTCTATTCCATACAAATACCCAGGGGTTGTTGTTGGTTTTAGTTCTTATCATTTATGATAGGATTTCAGTTGCAATTGTAATTTTACAAGAAAAGTTCAAAGAAATATCAGAAAAACGTGCATACCTCACAAAAAGTTGCGGAATTTCCCCATCTTGGTAAATCTTGTATAAATATTTTAAAATAAATCTACTCAGAATTTGTTACTGATTTTATTTCTTATCAGTTATATTTGTGTGAGCTGTAATTATAATTTTGATTTTACAAAATGAATTCACTGTTAGAAAAAACATGCATAACGTGGTAAAATTTACGAGTGTCTTGGAAAAAGAGGGCCTGCACAGGGCTTGTAGATATTCAATTTCAACTTCCCATGGAAGGTACAGAAAACTTTTCAGAATTCTTACACCATGTAAATTTACATATCTTCTTTCCACTGATGTGTTTTTTCTTAGATTGGCCAAACTTGAAGTTTGTGTGGGGGGCTAGGGGGGGTGAGTTATATGTATTATTTACCTTGTCCCTTAAGGATTAATATTCATCATTATTAATCTTCTCTTGGTAGTGGTCTGCAGTGGAAAATGTGTTGTAACTTGAGTAAGCTAATTTTGATAAGTACTGTATGTGAATAACATTAAAACTTTTGGGTAACTTTTGTATTTTTTTTTTTTTTTTTTTGTAAATTAAAAATATCAGGATATATATTTCTGAAAAAGGATGTTTTTAATCGTGAAAGGTTTTGCATGCTCATCCATTAATGGTAAATTTCTTGACATAAAACATCGTAAGGTGTGTAATAGAAAGCTGTGTAGAAAGAAAATGAACTTTCTTGACATAGAAAAATTATAAATGGTTCCAGTGATGACCCTGTATCATTTGCAGTAGTACTGCTTTTTATTGTTATTGTTGTGTGATTAAAGGTTAACCAGGCTCTTAAGTCTCAATTTACTTCAAGGGCCATGGTATTTTTTTCAAAGATGGTATTAAGAGCTTGCAGAAATGACCAAAAAGAACAGAACAACACTAAAAGGCAGAAGGATTGTACCCCTTCAGCAAGATTTAGAATTAATTTTGTTGGGACAATCTGAAATGACCCAAATAACAACTCAGCCTGTGTTGCCAATGATTGAATTTAAAAAAAAATGTTCCAACTAGAAGACAGCCCACATTGATCTCTACATTAGCGTGTGGCAAAATTGAAACATCCTACGGCTTCAAGTATGACCCATCATCAACTGATCCTGTTGTGCAAGTGCCCACCTGCTGAGTCTTGGAAAAAGTTCAGGGCAAGCATCTTCTGACATGTATATTCATACATTTGAATAATTTGGGAACAATGATCACTTCAGAAATCTAACCCCAAATTGTCATGAATAGGTAAGAAAACCTCATAGTCCAACACTTTAAAGAAGCAAAGGAACAAGTGGCAATTCTGATGAAGGAGAGAAAGAAGAATAAGGAATTTTGGCATTCGGTGCCGTCGGAGACATAAAGCCTTCCCAAGATGACTCGGCCAACTTCCTCTTGTATCTCCTCTTCCTACCAAAAGGCTTCCACTGCTCCGGGGGACCAGTCACGACGCTCCTAACAAGGGCTACTTACACTGCGAACGTGAGATGCTCATCTGCTGCAAGTTGAATGAGGATCAGTATCAAAAGTGGCCAGAGAACGCATACATGGGCTGTTACCAATCCAAGGGAATTTTCTCTGGGGCTTACCCTGAAGCTTTGATGATTCATGTGTTTGCACGATCAAAATGCAATTACACATGAATACAGATATATATTAAAAATAACAAAACACAACAAAAAGAGAGAAAGCTAGAAATGCCAAGGTGTAGATGATCAGGAAAGAGAGGTAAGGCCCTGCTTCCTCTCTCCCCAATGGTTAATGGGTCTTGAGTGATCAACCTCATTTTATTTTTAAACCGGTCCAGCTGTACATTTTAGAAATTATCCCGTAAGTAAAGACCAAAGATTTGTAAGTTTTGAAAAATACAAATTGATGAAAAAATTGTTATTTTTTTCTGTAGCAAAATTTACGATTGTCTTGTTAAAGAGACTCCAAAAGGGTTGTAAATAAGTTTTTTTTTTTTTTTTTTTTAACTACTCTTGGAAGGTAGGGAGAATTTTTTTTGAATTTTTTTTTTCTTGTATAGCATGTACATTTGCATATCTTCCTCTTTCCATTGATTACCCCCCACCCTTAAAATTGGACGACCTCAAATTTTCCCTGACCTGGGGCGTGCGCACACGCACACATATATATTTATTTATTTATTTATTTGTTTATTTGTTTATTTATTTATAATGTGGAAAATATAAAACCTGTTGGACCTTCTTGCTGTGTTGAATACTGTATTCTTTGTAAGTTGCCAAGTCATAATGTTTTAGTCCTATAGCCATCAGGTTAAACCTTTTAATGATGATGGCAGTTACCAAAAGTGGACCTGAAGTAAACAAGGAAAGGATTGGTTTAGCATCAAAAGAAGCTGTAGACTTCAAATCTAGAAGGATTATAGATCTCACCTGATGGAAGATGGGTATAGGTCCTACCTTTTAACAGATCTGAATTCTAATTTGGCTTCTTGGCATTGTAGGTCATGTTTTGTAATGAGCCTTGAATGTATGTAGGTACATATAGCAGTTACTGGATTTTTTTTTAATGACTCGCCCTTATGGTTGATGACATGAAACTACTTGAAGCCTCCATGTTTGCAAAGGCATTGTTGTTCATGGCAGTCTGGTTCGTCTTTGGGGACTTAAAACTGTACGTAGCAGCTTTTATGCATTAATTCCTTCTAACAGTGTACTATTCTCTATTGGTAATGCTGTAAACCTTTTTAACCTGTGCCTTGAAAGGTACGGAAGTCTGAATATTTTTTCAGGGCTGAGACACACTATAACATTTTGGGTTTTGTTTCTTCACTACATTTCAAGAGTTATTTGTCATTATTTTTTTCTTGTATTCAAAGTTCAGTTGCTTTCTGAGATGTTTAGGCATTGCAAGTCATAGAAATCTCGTCATTTGTGTTACTGTTGAATCGTCTCTACTTTCCTGGTTCTTTTTTGTACAGTTGTGTTGTTGCTGTGGTTTTATATTAAAGCTATTTTTCTTTTTACCTCCTCTCCTGGGTTCTCTTTTGCAATTTATATATATATATATGTACACATTTACAGTACAAGTATTTTTCTGATTGTTCAATAATTGTAAGAATACTGTTTTATGAGTCTTTAGTAAATGAGGGATATCTCCACAGGTGGGGGAGATGAGGGCACTGAAGAATGAACAGAAGACAACCGATATCAAGAAAATGCACCAGTGTTTGTTGTGTGTCTATTCTACAAACAAAAAGTACAATTTGCAGAAACATTATCGTATCCATACAGGGGAGAAACCATTTGCTTGTTCTCAGTGTCCTTACCGGTCTTCTCAGAAATCCAATGTTACTGCTCACATGGTTACGCATGAGAGAGCAAAAGGTGTGTTGAGATAAGAGAAACGCGTTTTGTCTCTGTTGAGTCGAATTGAAGTGGACTGCTGCTTGTTGTAAATTAGATATTCAGATATGTAGAAATTTTAACCAACTGGTTTACTGATGTGAGTTGGTTAATTGTTGATGAAGTTCTTTCATTTGAAATGAGAAATTGAGAATGCTTCAAGAAAATTGAAGTTGTGGTTTTGAACATGTTTATTCTTCAAAACTAATTTTTAGTCCAAAATATGTAAAACCCTGTTGATGTACAAAGTATGTAGTGGGAGTTTTTTTTTCTTTCTAGCTTAAAGGTCATTAGAAATGTAGCAAAATTGTATGTATGTAGATTGCTGTGATATATTTTAGTTAGAAGTGACATTCTTGGTAGCAGTATCTCTGTCAGGTTGGTACCCTTCTTTCAGTGTTCATTCCACTTTGTGAAGAGTTTCTCCCCATAGAATCTCAAAACTTACATGGATAGAATAGTACTTTTGATATTGCTGTACCCAAATTGAATAGTGCAATGGTTTGGGAAGGAGTTACAGGTGGCTTCACCACTAGAGGACCATGGCGCATCACCCTTTGCCAACCTCATGTGTAAAGATTTCACCAGTCTATTAATAGAGTCCCTATCTCTTCACGGCTGGAGACTACCAAGTATCTCCTGTGAGCGAGAGGCTTTTCTCACAAAGCTGCGGGCCAGATGTCCAGCTATCTCAGGAGATCTTCGTCAGCAGTTTACCAGGGCAAGTGGGCTGTCAACTATGATTGGTGTTGTTGACAGGGTTTCTCTCCACTCAGAACTTCTGTTAAGCAGATAACGGATTTCCTGATCTTTCTCAGGGATGAGAAAGGTCTTTCCGTCTCGGCTGTCAGAGGCTACAGGGCTGCCATGGGGTTGGTTCTGGACTTGAAGGCTGTGGACATCTCTTCATCCTGGGGAATCTCATTGTTGTTCTGGAGCTTCAAACAATCATGTTCATCAAGAGAACTCAAACCTCTGACTTGGGATCTTACGCTGGTCCTGAGTAGTCTCATTTGAGCTCTATTCGAGCCGCTATGTCAATCATCAGACAGGAATCTGGCTCTGAAGACAGTTTTTCTGTTGGCCTTGGCTTCCTTGAAGAGAGTTGGAGAACTTCATGGCCTAAGTTATGACGTTAAACACACCAGGGGTGGAGGTCTGTGGTCTTCGAATTTGTTCCAGAATTCGTGGCTAAGACTCAAAATTCCTTGATTCATAATGACAGATTTGCCTCATTTTCTATACCATCTCTGAATGAGTTTGTGGACAGCGATTTGCACGATTATTGCTTTGTCCTATCAGAGCTCTGTGCAGCTATCTAAAAGGACCTGTCACCTAAGGTTTAGGTGTCGTAGACTTTATGTTAGCACGGGCCGGTTCGGAAGAAGTGTCCAAGAACGCAATTTCATTCTGGCTGCATCAGTTAATCTGGCATATTCCTCAACTGCTGGTTCTGTCACGGAGTCTGTGCAGGTTAGAGCACATGACATCAGAGGAATGGGTTCCTCTCTGGCATTTAAGAACTTCTGTTCATAGGATTTTGAATGCTGGTTCCTGGCTTCTGCAAACCACATCCACTTCCTTTTACTTGAAGGACATTGCTTACTTGAAGGACATTGCCCACAGGTCCTTGGGTCCGGTGGTAGCTGCCCAACAAGTTGTGTAGCTCATCCAGTGCTACTAGCGGGACAGTTTGTATCTTACCCAAGATGATTGTGTTGAAGAGAGAATGAGTGAGTTGGCTGGTCTCCTTTCTCTTTTTTTTTCCATTTTTCTTCCTACAGGTGGGTTGAAGAATAGACATGTCATATGCTGGAACTGGTCTGATACATGTGTGTGTGTGGCAGTCATACTGGTTGCTTTTATTTGTTTTGTTCCGATACAATAGACAAAACTGCTTCTCAATAACACATAATTCTGTCTCTAGCAAGGGGAGGGAGGAGTGATTACAAACCCCTTTGGCTTACATGGTTTGTTGCTTGGACAGACAGTTCTCTTTACCTTTCATGAATGCTGAGAATCTGGTCATATATGGTTAAGACCAAAGGTTTTTCCTGTGTATGAAAAAATGACAAATTTTTAATAAATTTGTATTTTTCATGGCTAACAAACCTGAGGCCTTAATGTTTACTGCCTACCTCTAGCCGCCCCTCGCATATCCTGGGTTGGAAGAAAGACTGACATGTCACAAGGTCCCAAGCCCAGTTGGTGACCAGCTTCCACTTCTTATACACATGAGTTGCCAGATGCCACAGTTTCCTTGCTTTACAATTATCCTATTGTTAAGACCTCAGGTTTGTTAGCTATGAAAAATACAATAAAAAATTTGTCATTTTGTAGGCGAAAGACACGGGAGCGGAATTCTTCTTTGAAAGATTAAATCTATTATTGTTTGATTTATGTTTTCTTTTCGTGTAGTGACTACATATTTTTTGTTAACTATTCAGTTACATAAGTTTTGTTCTGTAGCATGATCATAATGTTCATGCATCAAAGCAGTGACTAAAGGTGCATATTTATGCCTTTCTATCTTGGGTGAAATCATTAATCCTGTGCATTTTATGGACAATTGTTCTTACTTCATTGACAGTATCTTGTGTTCAGGTCTTAATGTCTGAGAGTGAAATTTTAATGTCATATCTGATTCATTTCTTTCTATAGCAAACGTGTAATATGAAGTACTCCTGCTGTTTGTGTTTGTTAGCATATGGGAGCACGTAGATGAGGGTGTCAAAAGTACTACTATATGAATTCGTTACTTGAACGTCATTCGAAGAAAATGTATCTTGGCCATCCATAAAGGTGGTTTGGGATGAATAGTTTATTTTCAAACATGGGAAAATTTTGATTTTTTCTTGAAAATAGGGACCAGCATTGTAGGGGTAGAATTTTACTTGTAGAAAAATGTGGGTATTTTGAGTTGTAAACATATGTATATATTTGGGAGGAATTGCTGCACTTCATTCACTTATCAATTTTGGGAGAATGGATGAAACACGTAGTGTAGGGGGATTGTTTCTTATACTTAGTAATGACTGTCTATAGCAATTGGTAGGTATGATATCTAAAGAGCAGGTTTTACACCTAAAAAGAAAAATAATGTACTGTACTTACATTGAGAATTTGCTCTGCATCCAAGTATAGGTGCCATTTAAGTTGTGTATTTTGTATATTCGGGAAGATGATTTATAGGCCAGTTGATTAGTGTAATGTATACCCTTATAAATACTACCTTTTGTAAGAGCAGGAGTTTGAAATGGTAACAAAGTATCTTCTTATCTATTATGGGGTTTTATAAAAAAACTATGAATGCCCACATGTAAAGTTAGGGTGACATTGGTTGATTTAACTTTACATGGGCAAAGCAAGATCTTGTAAAACTTCTGCAAGTGATGATGAGCTGTGATTTTAGTCGTATGATTTTTTTTTTTTGGTATATTTTGTAAGATCAGTCCTTTTCATTGTTTTAAGAATAGGTATTTCAACTGTTGTGGTGTTTTCATTCAGTATTGGATTCTTCCAGTAATTGCATTCTGTGAGGTTGTTTATGACTTCATATGTAATTGGTTGAAGTTGGTATTTTTGCGTAAATGAAATGGAACTCATTATGCAAGAGATTGATTGTCGTGGGGAATTGAATGTACAAGTAGTAAAGTATGGATGCTATTTTTTTACACTAAGGTGTTTGGTTTCAGCTTATTTGAAACCATTTGTGTGTATGTGTGTGTGTTGTGTGTCATGGACAAGGTAAATAGCATTTAGTCAAATTTTGGAGGAAGCAAACTATTGTTACATGTTTCTGTCAGGGAATGCTGGTTAGTACTATCAAGACTCACAAGGCTTGAAATCATCATTTATTGTGTCTTCAGTGGGGTAATGTTGTGCATCATTATTGTAAAGTGTCAGTACTTACTGTGAATCGCGTTTCAAAGAACGGAAGCTATAGTCAAACTGAATTTGTCTAGAAAGGTAGAAAGATAGTAATACTGTTCATTCATGGGTTAGCACTTTCAGAAATTGTAAACTTTTACTGGCTTTCCAATCTTTCTTGTATACTACTATATTTATTTTGTCACTGAACTAGAGGGATTAAAACTAAGTTGAAGGTCAGCTTCTTATGACAGTCCTTCCTACCACTCAGTGACAACCCTCCTCTTACACATGTATATAGTGTGTGGGTGTATGTATGTGGCTTACATAGCTTTAATGCATTGTATCCATTTGGTGTTTTCTGTTGCCTACCACTAAATTGTAGGGCAGGTTTCTAATCTGAATATTCTTCAGTATCTAGAAAAAAAAAAGAAAAAAAACCGTCTGTGAGAGCAGTTTTGGGTTGTGGTGTACCTTTTAGGAACTTTTTATCAAAGGTACGAGTGGTAGATTGTAAGTATTGGTCTAGTCTCCTGAAGTAGGCGTAAAAAAGAAATCTTGACATTTCTAACTGCAATATGTAGTTGTATCCATGTTACAGAGTTGTTCACTTTATGGGTAGGTCAATATGTCATAGTTTGGGCGAGGATAACTGTCTAGGCAGAAATGTGACTTGATTTTTTTTTTTATACAGATGTAGCAATACATTGTAATCCCTGACCATTTGCACTGTGTATCCAAAGGTATATGAATATATCCAAAGTACTACTGAAAAGGAGCAGTAATTAGACTATGTTACATCTAGACTACCTGACAATCATGCCATAACCCTGCTTAGCCTATGAAAATAAACAGTAACTTAAAAGATTACCTGGGATCCATAGAAAGAAGAAAAAGAATGATTAGTTTCTGGGTGTATGTATAGTAAACACAAACTAACCAAAAATACTGTTTCAGTAGCTTAACCTACAAACTACTTTTTCAGTACATCCAAAGATATTGTATGTAATGTTTGTTCCTATGTATGTAGTGAATGCAGTAAATTAAAAGTGTAATGAGAAAATAAAAATTCAGAGAGACCTGATTACCATTAATGTTGAACACTCTCTCTCTCTCTCTCTCTCTTCGTCTCTCTCTCCTCTTTCTCTTCTCTCGCTCTCTCTCTCTCTCTCTCTCTCTCTCTCTCTCTCTCTCTCTCTCTCTCTCATTGTCAGATCTCACAAGATTCCTTGCTTTTCATCTGCTATTTAACCGGATCCAGCTAGGCGCTAGAAACTATTATATTGTTAAGACCTTAGGTTTGTAGCTATGAAAAATACAAATTGTCTTAGAAAATTTACCATTTTGACTTTTTTTGTAGTTATGTAATGGTATCACTGAGAAAGTGCTGTCAGGGGTATAGTTTGGACAGAGGAAGTGTGAATGATTGTTGTATTATGTATGGGAAATTTGAATGTCCTGTAAATAGTGATGTGGGCAAATGTTGGAAGTCATATTAGGAAAGTTTCTTGTAACCATTGTCCTTAAAGAGGTGTTTAGCAGTTTTGGGGTGCTGAGGTCAGAATGAGAATTAAGTTCCCACCCAAGAAGTAAAAGATTTGTTTTTGGACTTTGACTTCTTTTCTCTTTCTCCCTTTTCTGTCTGCGCTTCCCATCCCAAATGTGCGCACGCACACACACACACACACACATCTTCAGTTTGCTTCCATGACTTCAATTTGCTTCCCTCTTGTCAACGTTCTTGATTGCGTCCAGTTTTTTTTTTTTTTCATGATAGCATTGACAGACTTTTACTTTCATTAGAATGCTTCATCAGTTTAAGAAAATTGTCAAAGTAAAGGGAAGCTCCCTTTTGACTGTTTATTGAACTGCTCTTACAAAGAGTTGTCAGTGTTTGCATCAAGAGAAGACTGCTGTCAGTGGTTCCAGGTGCTAATTTTATTGGTAATTGGAATTTTCTATCTTTTTACACACCTTTTCAGATTTGAATTTTGTGTGTTAAAGTGGCTTTTTTATATGGAGTGTAAATCATCTAAAGTTGTGATATTTTAAATTCCAAAAAATTGTTATATAATACTATCCATGCTAAAGATAAAGTACTGAAAAGACTGTTGTCAGTATGATGTATTTTTTGCTGGCAAATATTTTACTTTCCACTTTTGAATTGAAAGAATTTAGTGGAAAGGTTATTTTGGGCTTTGTGAAGTATTAAGATTGATGGAAATACTAATTTAGGTAACTCATCTTATTACAGACATTGTCTTAATCGTACCAGAGAATGTATTTTTTGTTTTTAAAGGTCTATGAAAATACGTTCCTAATGCTGTTGTGAGTTTTGTTACATTTGGTTGGTACTTAGGGTACTGTAGAAAATATTTTTATTGTATGTATATTCATTACAGCTTGTTGTGTCCCTAATGTTCTTTGGAGTAAAATGTTGGCATCTTAATTTGCTTTTATTTTTCACACTTGCATGTGTAAATTGTTGATAGCTTATCAGAAGCTGTAAAGGACCCTGGAAATAGAAATGTTCAGTTTCTGTCTACAATGTGTAAAGTTTCCAGCACCAGCAGTCCCCGGTTACTGGCAATCCGGTTTTATGGTGCTTGTCCAGCAACAACGATAACTAATTTTGACACCTATATGCGCCAGTCACCAGTTATCTGCTCTGATCTCCGGTTATTGGCGCTGTTATCGCTGACCTGGTTATCGTCACACCGTCAGGAACAGAACCCCCCTTGAAAACCGGAGTCTTCCTGTACTAGACTTTCTAACTGTGGTTTTTCATCTGTTTGAAATCTAACTATCCGTTCTCCATTTTGGTGTTCACCAGTATGGGTAATTCAAGAACAAATCCATCAGCTAGTAAAAAATCAGATGTGGTAGCCTGCTTGAATTTAATAGTGAGTGTTGATTAATGCAAATGATTTTATTCAGAAGAAAAAAAAATTTATTGACCAAATTGGGTTTTGTTATAAAAATTGCTTCTTATTTCTGTGGATGTGGAAATCTCAGTCACTCCATACTCATCCCTGTCAAAATTGAAAAGCCTTAACAATGCAATTTTAGTTTGTGCATGGTATGACTTGCACCCCCCTCACTACCAGTGTGGGAAAGAAGTGAATAATTGGATTTAAAAAAAAATGTCAAAACAGTTTCATAACATCCCCTCTGGTAAAAATTTATTGTTTCATAATAATCCCTTGTAGTATATTTTGTCTAAATAGCAATTTGAGTCACAGGAAGAGGTGGCCAAACATTCCAATCAAAGCCATGTACTGCAGGAGTAGTGGAGCATTGAAGACCGCAAGTTCCGAGGCAGCTTCTTGAAAATGAAGTTGTGAATGCTAGGTTGCATTCAGGTTGGCAGACAACAGTAACCACAGACGGCAAAGTAAGATTTCTAGAAAGCATGCAGTGAGCAAAATTGGCGTAGTTTATTCAAGTTGACAAAGCCATACATAGTGTTGCAGAACTGCAGCTACTTCTGAAAAACCACACATAAGTCTCTGCTAGATAACTTATATCTGAGAAGATGACAGTATCTTAGCTAGTTGTTGATCTTTTAAAAATAAGTCTATATCACAATTCTTCTTCAGAGCAGAATAGATCTTGGGATTGTCACCGATACCTGTTTTAGTGAACCCCACTTGCCGAGGTCAAAAATGGGCAGTGAGGATCATTCCTGTGTCCTTTGATTATTCCAACTTCATTAGGACTTGTCTGATGACGTCCTTGGGAGATGTCTTTTCTAACTCTCCGGACTGAATAGGCATTCAGAGTAGGATGGATGACGGGTTAAGAAGAGCTCCCTCCTCTGGTAAAATGGAAGATCAAACAGGGATGGTATCAGTGGCCTCTGTAGCAATTTGCTGGCTTGATTTGTGTTGAGAGATACTATCCTTAGTTATGCTACTAAACATGAGGATCTTCATGATGTTGACTTGATTTCAAATCATCCCTTCAGATGTCATGACTACGTGCTCTGTTGTGTTGAGAAGTGATGAAGTTTTGGTTGGACTTGCTGTTCACTGTTTCCTGGTTCTAAAGATGGAGGGCCAAGAACTTATGGCAAGAACCATCAAAGAAGGTGCAGCAGCAGTAGGCAAGGCATCAGACGACGATATACAGTGTGATGAAAAATGCCCTTGAGCTGTGAGTTGGCACTAGGTTTTCATGCGCCAGTAGTGAAAGTCATTTGCGGTGGTGGCTTGACAGGCAGAGTTTCAGGTGTGGGCAAGTTGATCTTTGACTGGAGGGCAATTGAAAGGACGAGGATCCTATTGATGATTAGAACAGCTTGAATTAGGGACTTAAGCCACCCATAACTGGGCTAACATATACACTCTAAGATGTATGAAATCTCAGAAGACTGTCTGTATAGTGATCTTCCTTACTTGATGAGCACCAGAGGCAGTAATTTAGGACGCTCATGTGATAGGATAGGTCAAAAGCAAGTTTTAAGAATTTACCATGACCAGACTTGCACAAATACCTACTGGCCATCATTAAAGCAAACATCACTAGGATAATAAAACAAATGATAGGGCAGAGAGGGACTATTTAATGAAAATTTCATATAATTTTGAAGATTTAAGGGCTACCATGCCAAAAAGAACGATCAGAATGCACCAAGTATTATCACATCAGTACTGAAATGTATTATTGGCTCTTCAAGAATAAGCTGTGACCCTAGCAAACCCACTGCCAAAAAGTTAATGGAGTGGTAAATGAACTGAGAAAGGCTGCATGGCAAAAAGAGACTGCATAAAAACCAAGAAGAAAGTGAATGTTATTATGCAGTATTAGCAAAATGAAAAACAATATTGAATCTTAAAGATGTGAAATATGATGACGGAGAGGAGTAAATGAAAAGGAGGAGGTACTACTGTGAAAAACTTCAACAGGGAAGTGTAATAGAGGCTTCTCAGTCTTGACTAGAGCAAGTATGGTGCAGCTGGTATTTTCTCATTCAACTGTAGTATTCTTTTTATTACTTGGAAATGCTCTGTTAAGGAAATCAAGGGTAATAGTTTTGTAATTTGAAAATAAAGCAGTATAGTGTATTGTGCCCACAGAATTTATGCTCTGTTTTCTCATAAACTTTAGTCCAGTCTAATGCTTTACATACATGAAGTTGCTGCGCTTTGAGGGAATCAAGCCAAACCCTGCCTGTCTATGGGTAGTTAAATCTGTACTTCATAGGTGAGAAATTTGTCATTTACTTTGACCTTATTTAAAGAACTTAGTTACTTTATCTTAAGCTATGCAAATACCCTTTAGTATATGTATTGTGATGCAAAGACCAGAAATGGTAATTGTACCTATTTTTTATTTTATTTAATTTTTTATTTATACTAACCACTATTCTTTGTTTCATTCAAAGTGTGATTGGAGTTTTGAGTCACTGATTTTTCTTGTTAGTCATACGAAGTCGTTTGAAAGTTCCAAAAGTAGTTTTCGAAGTCTTTTGAGTTACATAAAAGGGTGATGTCTTCACAGGTTGATCCTAGTCTGATTGCAGCAAGGATGCAAAGGAAGAAATATGGTTGTCCTCACTGCCCTTTCATGATTTATGACCTGTAACAGAACCAAATTGGCAAATCACTTTTACATTCACATTAGCGAGACGCCATTTGCCTGTCAGCAGTGCTCTTTTGGATCCAACTGAAAGGCCATTTTAAAGACCTATCAGTTGCTCCACATTAAGAAATTCCAAGTACTTTTTGGAAAGATTTACTCTGGTACAGTCTATTGTAAATGTTTATAGATATGTAAATTAAGTTTCTTTCTTTTGCCCCTTATAAGCAGTTGATTCGTCTTATTGTTGTATGGCCTTTTAGATATATTAATTATAGTCTGTTTACGTAAATATGTACTATATACAGTACTACTGAACAGTATAATTCTAGAGTTGTCAATATGTAGCATCTTTGTACGCTATTCAGATTTTCCCTTGACTACATAGCACAAATGTTGAGAAGGTTCAGTTTATATATAGCCATTGGTTTAGTCATTTATGCAAGTTTTTCAGAACCAAGTGGACTTGTTAAATTTGTCTAGTGATTGGTTAAATTTATCTAGTAATCTGAAATGTATCATATTGTTCTTGTTAAATTTATTTATCTAGTAATCTGGTTAAATTTATCAAGTGATCTGAAACGTATCATATTAATTGCAGATTGTGATGAAAAAGTAATAAACAAAAAACTGTAACTACCAAGAAAATGATTTTGAATACGGACTCCTGATTTCAGATGAATAGCTTACCTTTTTTCTTGAAGTACAGTGCATGTTTGTTACAAGCAACATTAAGTATATTAGCTATTTAGCGTAATTATTAACAAGTAGGGTATGTTTCATGGGCTTTAGTATTTTGACAGTAAAATAGTTCATGTATTTTACAAGTACAGGCAGTCCCCGGGTTACGACGGGTTTGGCTTACGACGTTCCGAGGTTAAGGCGCTTTTCAATTACGTTCATCAGAAATTATTTCCAGGGTTACGACAACTACAACGCTGATCTGCTAGATGAAATATGACACCAAAAATGCAAAATAATCAATATTTGAAGGTGTTTTTAATGAAAAATGCAATAAGAATGCAGCTTTACGATGTTCCGGCTTACGACGATTTTTGGCTTACGAAACGTCTTAAGAAGGGAACCCCTGTCGTAACCCGGGGACTGCCTGTACATTACTGTTTAGGCAAAGCTGCTCATTTCATTAGTAACTTTCTCTTAGTTAGAATTAAAGTTAGAATTTCTATGTGACTTAGATGAGTGGCCAGGGTGATGCCTTAAGTTTTCTGTTTTTAAGAGACAATGTTGGTCACAAAGCACTTTGAAATTGTTGGTGAGCTTATGAGTTTTTAGTGCTGTATTGCCACTCAGATACCCTGTAGTCGTTGCTTTGCTGAGTAGTCGTCTGTGGTTTTTTCAGGGCTTCGGTACTTCTCAGTTTTAATGAACATTCTTTGATATTGACAGCCATTCTCATATATGCACCCTGTATGTTTGAAATGTTCGTTTTTTCTTTTGCTTTGAGGGATTTTATCCCCCATTGTGAGATATGTTAGGAATTTTGTTTAGGTGGTGGTCATTTTTCCACAGAACCTTTATAAAGCACCTCGGTTCAAACTTTGCTTTTATAGGAAAAGATTGATATGACAATAATGATCATATTGTTTGAGTAGATGCTGTACTCAGAGGTATTAAGGGAATCATGCCATGCCATGCCCAAATTGTATTATTTGTGGTCATAGGTACTGAATTAGATAAATACGTATTTTCATAGTTGAATAGAGGAGATATACGTAGATAGTAAGCTAAATGTATTCACAGGTTCGAGCTGGCAACCTGGATAAGAATGAGGCATTGAAGAACAGGAAGAAACACAAGTGTCCACACTGTTCGTACTCATCAGATAAAAAAACCAACATGGACAGCCACATTCGCATCCACACCGGGGAGAAACCTTACGCCTGTCAACACTGTCCGTACAGATCGTCTCAGAAATCCAACTTAAAGTCCCATGAACTGGGGCACAAGTATGGAAGTTTTGGGAAGCTGTCTGGAGGCCATGGCAAATTCAAACCCTCAAATTTTATGTGGTAGATCTTTTCATTCGCGTTAATTTACTCTCTCTTTTTTTTATCATAGAAAGGTAGGTCTTGTTCTGCAGTGTTAGAATTGCCTTTCAGTTAATGAGGAAATACGCATATAGGCAGTAACAATTAGTAAAGTTAGTTATAAGGAAAATGTTATGATGAAGTTAGATACAAGAAGAGCAAATTTACTTATCAGGTATGTACAGGTATTTTAACAAATTTTTTTTTTAAGCTAGATTTCAGTTATCCTTTCTTTCTTTTTGACACAAACAGATTTTTTTTTCTTTCTTTTTGACACAAACAGAGACCTAGGCTAAGAATAGGATTCTCTTTAATGAATTGGCTTGAGCTGAAGCTCATATTAGGGTTTTCTGTAACCAATCAGAAGAAAAAATTGTTTAAGTAGTATCTACCATTCATGGTACTCATTGGCCTCTGACTAGGACGTAAATAAGTCCAACCTCTTTTGCTTTGCTGGAATTCTAGCACTCTAGATAAATCCTTGGGGAGATTCCACCTATGTTGATAAATTTCTACAAATTGAAATTTGACCTATGCGTTTATCTACACCAATACCTCTTGAGGAAAAGAGTTAGCTTAAATATCTGTTTAGTACAGTATATGTTTTTGCAGAGTTAAGTCTCATGAGGCTTTTTTAAAGATTTGTGAAGAATTCGAGACTTACGATTCTTGTTGGTAGATTACCAGTTTCCAAATGGGCTTTCTAGCATTTATCCAAATGGCTTTGTGTGGGAAGTTGTAATTAGTGTTGCATCCTGGTTTGTAATATTGGGTTCCAGAATACTTACTTCTTGTTTCAATGGGCCGCAACTTATTTTTCTTTTTAAAGGCAATAGCCAATTTGTTAATAGTGGGTTAGGGGGAAAAAATGACAAAATGTGCAATATGATTGCTATCTAGAGAACTGTGATATGAAGTAAATTATTCTAGTTGTCAGGCAATAGACATATATTGTTTTAGGAAAGCTGGAGGTCCCTTTAAAGGTGGAAATGGTTTAAATGGCTTTACAGTATTTTTCTGTTGTTCTTTGGTGTCAGCTGTGTCAGTATTATGGTTTTGGAGGTTGAAATATTTTGAAAATGTAGATAAACAAATGTGTTTATTTGGGAAATCTCGGTGAACTTTGACCTAAGATATAAAGACTTTAGGTTGGGTAATTTTGGTACTTAAGTACTGTTACCATGTGAACTGTCCAGTGTTAAAAGCATTGTATTGCAGTATGCTGCAACTTTTTAATAGGATATAGTAGAATTTTTTAGTTGATGTAAGAACGCTCTTACACCTCAAGATGCAGTAATTGAAATGTGTGTATTAACATACAATATGTATAAATATTAATGTACGTCGTTTCAGTACATAAGGTACCAGGAAACTACTGTTGTCAAGTAAATGTACTATACAGATCCTAAGTGCAATAAATACTCATTTAAGCCTTCAAAACTTATTAACTTTCCATTGCATGCATATAGTACTTATGACATATTGTTTCCTTTCCTGAAAAAGGCATTACGTTTGTGCTATGCCCTATTTACCACAGGTGTGCAGTTTTATACTTTATTAAATTGCATTTTTATTCTCACATGAATCTTTGTAAATTAAGTCTCTGCCTCATTATAACAAATTTTCTGGCACTCGTTAAATACTGTAGTGGAAATCCACAAGTTTATTAGGCTTCTCTAGCTCTTAGGGATGGATTGGAGGATTTGGTCTGTAAATGAAAGGTGAAAATTGAAGCAAGGTAAAGCTGAAGTGTTTGAAGTTGACAGCACATTGAAAGGAGATCAAAAGGGAACAGAAAAATGTAGAAAGGCCAAAAGCATTCTTGATGGGGTTGATGGGATACTCCAAAGAGCCTCTAGCATTCTCATGTACCATATGCGGCACAAGTTAGACTAATCATGAATACAGGCGGCCCTAGGTGAGCGGCAGGGGTTCCATTCCTGGCTGCCAACGCTAAGTGATTTTTGACGCTAAGCGATTTTACAGCCCATGGCCGCCGCACACCTTCTTTCGAGATTTTAGACCAGTTAACACTTAATAGTGCCCTGACCAGTCAAACGGTGCCGTAATCCCGCGATGGTGCAATAAGTAAAATTATATTTATGCAGTATAGTACTATGTAATTTACTGTACAGTAGTACTGTACAGTACATTATAGTTTTATAAATACTACTGTAAAGTGAAAAAAGCCTAACTTTAATCCTTTGGGTGTCTAGAGTATGTAAAGATATAATAAGGTTTTATAAGTACAGTGTACAGGTAGCTGTTCAAGTTATGATAATTTGTCCTACGATAATCCGATTTCATGAGAGACCAAATTACAATAGCCTAACTTTATCCCATCTTCTAGTTACATAAGTTCAAAGACAGCAGAAGAGAATGATGAAAGTATGGTTTTAACGTTATACTCATGTAAACGTGTACAGCCATGAGCAACCGAACGAGAAACAATGTTTTTTTTTCTAAGTACAACTCGATAACATCCGTTTGGCTTGTATTTCGATCATCGTGCTATAGTACACTATTACCGTAGTTGCTATAAATGAAGTTGTGTAGAATAGAACTGAGATATCTTAATGTAATAACTTTATTCGCTCTAGATCAAAGATCAGTCGGGAAATATACTGTTAAATTTAAGCCTAGTTATAACTGAAGCTGAGAAAACTGTTCAAGTTGCTAATGACTATTATCGTGCATCGGCAAAATGGATAAAACTCCAGTAAACGTATGCCATCAAACACAACCATAGATAAAATTGAGATAAAATAATTTTAATCAAAACTACTGCGCTTGAAAGAAAACATTTAGTGTTGGTTTCACGCCGATATAACAAATAACGTAAAGTTCGTATTACGATGATATGGAGAAATGCGAACGGAATCACATAATTTTTTTACACATTAAACATGCCGCCAACGTAATCTGTTAATGAAAAAAAAATGAGTTCACAAATCACAAACGAGAACTATTCAAATTCATATTTCTACCTAAAAAACACGTCGTAATAAGGAAAAATAACCTTGTCTTATATAATTCAAGTATCTAGATATTCGTTTATGCTAACTAAAAGCAAGAAAATTCGCTCAGAATTACATTAAAAATGGTGAAACAAACTCGTATTCGCCATCAGCTGATTTGAAACCAAAACATTGGCCGCTCCGCGGAATACTGGCTTAGATTTACCGTAGTATTTTATAATACAATAATATGAGAATACATAGAATATTATTAGATACAGTGAAGTAATGTATAACTTTTTAAAGGATTTATGGAAAAGATGCATAATTAATAAATAACACTATGCATTTTTCGGAATGTGGCGGACAAGAACGAACATGAAAAAACATCTTCTGATAACGTGGAGGGTAGTTACAAAAAATACCCTATACATAATATATTTTCATACACATTTTAAACATAAAAGCATGAACATTTATAAAATCGACACGTTGATTGCTAAAATTGCACGCTTTTTAACATATTTTCGGAAGAGCGGCAGACGGCGGCTTACAAGAATTAACATGAAAAAATATCGTATTTGGAATAATTGAAAGGGCAGTTCAGTTTTCAAAAAGGTGCATCCTTAGTATCATATTATTTCTGTGCAGAAATAAAAATACCCTATACGTAATTAACATTTTACATCACACACTTTTTAAAACATGAAAGGCATAAACATTTATTAAAACCAACACCATCCGATCGCTAAATTTTTGCACTTTTTTTAAACTATATTTTCTTTTTTTAACTATATTTTCAGAAGAGCAGCAGACAGCGGCTTACAAGAATGAACATGAAAAAATATTGTATTTGATAATGGAAGGGCAGTTTCAAAAAGCTGCCTTAGTATCATATTTCTGTGCAGAAATAAAAATACCCTATACGTAATACATTTTCATACACATTTTAAACATAAAAGCATAATATTTATAAAACCAACACATCGATCGCTAAATTTGCACTTTTTTTAACTATATTTTCAGAAGAGCGGCAGACAGGGTCTTACAAGAATGAACATGTAAAAATATTATATTTGATAATGTGAGGGGCAGTTTCAAAAGCTGCCTTTGTATCATATTTCTGTGCAGAAATAAAAATACCCTATACGTAATACATTTTCATACACATTTTAAACATAAAAGCATGAACATTTATAAATCAACACATCCATAGCTAAATTTGCATTCATTTAACTCTATATTTTTGGCATAGAACAGCGTCAGAGGCATATATTTTATCCTAATACCTATGTAATAACTCTATAAATTTTTTAATATCATTTGCATAACCTTTATGGTCTGAACAGTATTTCTACAAATGTATGTACTCGCTAGACATAACGGCGCTAGCGGCGCTGTTGACCGAAAATTGTGTCGTAAAAATACCTCAAAATGCCATATTTTTTTTAATGAATATTTTTGACGACAGCCGTAAAACCGATTCGTCGCTGAGCGATAGCGCCATTAACCACGGGCCGCCGTTATGCAGAAGTCCTACAGTACTTAATTTGGTACTGATGTATGCATAGTAACTTGAATGACTCAGAGCAACTTCTGTCTTTATTACTTAACTATCCCTTTATTTGGAGGAAATTGTTATGAAATTCCACCAGTGTTCTTCAAAACTTGGTGATTTTTTGTGAAGTGAATAGTACTACTAAAAATGTTTAGAAGTGCTTACTTTCATGGATACAACACATAAAAACTAGAAATGCTTTTAGTACCTGATTTTTTTAATAGTTTTATCACAAATAGTGTGTTTAGTCCCAAAAAGGACATGTAAAGTACAGTAATTTGTGAATGTTCCTCAGTGAAAATTACTGCGAATAGGCACATTTTCCACGAATAAAGGGCATATACATCCGCGAATAGCTGGGGTCAGCTGTACAGGCAATCCCTGGTTATCATTGATCCGGTTTTATGGTGCTTGTCTAGTGATTTCTGACACTTATCAGCACTGATAATCGGGTAGTAGCGCCGATAAGTGAAAATCGGTGATTTTCCGTTATCACACCGTCTGAATGGAATCCCCACTGATAACCTGAGACTGCCTGTAAGTAAATTGCAAACTATATGGCCTCCAAACTTTCAATTGAAGTTCTGATGGTTGGCTGAGAAAAAGGGAATGGGATTAAAAAATAAACTTAAAAAAAAAAACATACTGAAGTATTGAACGTTGAGTAGAATACCAGAAATTCATATAGCCGACAACATGTATTTGGGTTGATGCGTACTGTATATCACAGCAATAGTATGTGTTCATATGTGTTGTAAATTTGTTTGAGTATTTTTATTGCTCAGATTTTGTATATACTAGTAGTATTTTTTCTTTGAGTACGTATCTACTTAAAGATTGTGAAATCAAGTTGGATGCAGGCTGATATCTTTACAGGTCAGACCCATCACAACCGCAAGTATCCGTATTGTTTGTACTTAACCCGTTACAAAAGCAACCTGGCAGTTCGTGTTTGCACTGCTCCTGCAGATGTAGTCAGAGGTGGCATTTGAAGTCTCACAAGCTGAGTCACAAGTTGAGAAGAATGTGGAAGGATGTTGAGTCGTGGCAGCAGCAGTAGAGTTCTCATACGCTGATGTTTCTGATTTTATATTTGGCAGAATAAAGCCAAGAAGAAATAATTATATATATATATATATATATTATATATATACATATATTATACATACATATACATACATATATATACATATACATATATATATACATATATATATATATACATATATATATTATATATATATATATATACACACATACATATATATATACATACACACACACACACACACACATATATATATATATATATATATATATATATATATATATATATATATATATATATATATATATATATATATATATGTATATATATATATATATATATATATATATATATATATATAGTATATATATATTTAGTTAGTTAGTTAGTTAGTTAGTTAGTTAGTTAGCAGCGCCATTTTCTAGTTAACAGCAATGCCAATCTCTGGTTAACGGCACCGATATTCGGTTAGTGGTGCTGTTAAGCAGGTTTTTAGTGCTGTTATCACTAATTTTCGGTTAGCAGTGATTTTCGGTTAACAGCATCGGCTGGGAACGGAACCCCTGCTGTTAACCAAGGGCTGCCTAAAGGTCTTTTTCCACCAAATTGGATGATTTTAGCATTGGATATCCAAAGTTGATTCATTGTTATCAAGAATAAAGTTGACTACAGGCAATCCCCAATTATGGGCAGGGCTTCCATTCTCGGTGCAGTGCTGATAAGCGGAAACTGCTGTTAACTGAAAATCTGCAATTTATGGCACCAAGTTTTGGTTAGTGGTGCCTCTGTTAAGTATGTTATTACGCCATAACTCTATTATCAGCACCTTATGGCACCTGTAACCGAAGCCTGGCTCATCATGGCACCTTAAATCACTGATGTTATGGCGCTACACAAGCCCCATAAAACCAGATCGCCATTAACTGAGTCTGCCGATAACTGGGGACTGCCTGTAGTGTGTTACGTGTTCTTTATTTGAGTCAGGTGCAGGTGGTCCCCAGTTATCGGCAGAGGATCTGTTCCTGGCCGGGTGCCATAAAGCAAAAATCACCATTAAGCAAAGCACGAAAGTCTAAGGGAGTAAAACATACTTATGGCGCCAATAACCCGGTTATCGGCGCCATAAGTATGTTTTACTCCCTTAGACTTTCATGCTTTGCTTTATGGCGCTCCCGATAAACCGCTATGGCGTGCCATAGCGAACTAGTGGCTTATGATGCCGATAACCGAATGTGACTCCATGGTAACCTTATTTTTTAATGAATATTTTTGAAAATCGTCATAAAACTGAAGTGCCATAGAGCGAAGCGGCCGATAACCAGGGACCACTTGTACTTGCTTGTCGCCTTTAATATGTTCATGTATAAAATAATAAAAAGAGAAGGGTAGAAGTTAGCCATTTCAGGGTAGTAGTATAAGGGAAGGTAAAAATATAAACCTCAATGAATTAAATTTCATTATGCCATAGTTTTTAATAAACCTGCATTTGTGACAGTGTATAAGTACTTACATAATGTCATACTATTTGATGTAGGTTTTTGGGATGGGTAAACAAATGGTGAATCAACAGTAGTATGTAGCTGTAGATGAAGAAGAATCTAAAGAAAACTGTCACACTTCACCTTATAATTAGAGGTATGGCTTGGTTTGGGGTATTGGATAATGTTCTGTAAAAGGAAAACAAAATTTTTAGCTTAATTAATGGTCTTTGAAATAGTCACACTGGTGATTTAATCATTGTAAACTTTACTTGTAAAGAACTTAACTGAAAGCAACTCAGTTCTGTAACAACCTTATTCTTCACAGGTGGAGTGGAGAACAAGCTGGGTTGGTGAGAGCGTGAAATACCAATGCTCTGTGTGCTCGTACTGCACAAGTAGCAAGCCGTACATGAAGCGTCATACAAATCGTCACTTAGGTGTTAAGCCTTGCCATTGTTTGTATTGTCCAAGGAGTTTTGCAGACCACACCACCCTTAAGAATCACTTGCGTTGTCATACAGGAGAAAAACCATTTGAGTGTTCGTATTGTCTGTTTAGAACCTCTCGGAAAAAGAGCTTGCAGACTCATTTACTAAGACATAAACTTTTGGAAAAAGAGCTTGAGGACCCATTTACCCCAACAAAAACTTGAGGGACATGCCGATGGCTGAGTTTCAAGAAATTAGTGAAATTAGTCATTGACATTTTTGGAGAGTATGGAAATAAATACATCCCTGAGTATTATTGCTAAAAAAAAAGGTTTCAGACAGGTTTATAGATAATTTGCTTAGTGCTTTTATTGAGTGACAAATTATTACAAAACTGTATGATGTAATTCTTTATACAGTCCAACCTTTTAAAACTGGTACCCTTGGGACCAGGCCACAGCTGGACCACAGAAAATCCTGGATGATAGCCATCACCCGTAAAAAACCCCTATGTAAACAGTCTTGCCAGCTCATTCCACATACATATGCTGTGTTACCAAAGGTAGAACAAAGCTCATGAATAATCATGATTGTTCATTAGGTTTAGTTTCTCTCAGGAAATGCTTACGCCTTCACTGCAGCAGTATTACTAAAGAGCTTCTATTTCTCTCACAAGAAAGTATTTATTAGTGGACAAACAAGCAAGGGGTCCTGGTCTCAAGACTGTGGATTGCCTTTGTACAGAGATTTTGGCACTTGACAAAATGTTTACAGGCAGTACCCGGTTAAGAGCGATCTGGTTTTATAGTGCTTGTCCAGCGCCATCAATTCTGCACTTTTTGGCACCACAAGTTCCAGTTATTGGCGCCATTATGGCACCATAAATCACTGAGTTGGGTTAATGGCATTTTTCGCTTATTGGCACACCCCCGGGAATGGAACCCCTGCCGATAACCGGGGACTGCCTGTATGTAGTATACTGACATCAACGCATAATGCAATGAAAGTGGTACCAGAGACACTCCAGCAGCCAGCATTTGTGATAGTTACCTTCCATACACACACACAATATCTGATAGTACAGGCAGTCCCTGGGTTACAAAGGGGGTTCCGTTTTTGAGACGCACTGTAACCCGAAAATCGTCATAAGCCAGAACATCATGAAAAATCCTCAGAAAACCTTACTTTTAATGCTTTGGGTGCATTGAAAACTATGTAAAGTGCATTCTTATTGCATTTTTCATAAAAAAAAACCTTCAAATATTGAATATTTTGCATTTTTGGTGTCATATTTCTTCTGCCAGATGAGCGTTGTAGGCGTCGTAACCCAGAAATAATTTCTGATGAATATAATTGAAAAGCGCCTTAACCTCGGAACGTTGTAAGCCGAGCCCATCGTAACCCGGGGACTGCCTGTACCAGTCTCTTTCTTGTCTCATTCAGGCTAGTTTAGTCAAGTTTGTTACATGCCTGTTTGGGCAATTCATTAGGGGCTCAAATGCCTTGAGCTTTTATGTGTATGATCACCAACTATCCTTTTTATTTATATAGTATGCCAACACAATGTACGTATTGTGTTACCTTATATTTTGGATTGGTTGGGAATTGGTTGGATTGCATGGCCAATTATTTAAGTCTGCAATGAAAAACCATAAACTGTTCAGTGTTTTCCTCTGTGAGCTTGTTCGGTGTCTTTTTGTTTGTCGTTTAGGGTGTTAGCATAGGCCATTTGTTAGCACAGAACAGTGTGGAAGTGGGAAGTTCTTGGGATGAAAATTATAATTATATACTGCTTATCATGTTGAGGTGAATTAGTTTGTTTTTATTTTGTAACTTTTGTCCCCAAGTAAAAGGATCTAGTTTTCTTCAGTTCCTTTGTGTAATGTTTGCAGAACACACTTCATTTTAAAGGTTTTTGTAATGAATCACTTCTGTTATGCAACATTTTGGCAGATGGTGTAACAGTGTTTCGTAAGCCATGCTAATTTTGAATTGTGGAAGAATTGTTGGAATCCTCAATACTGATGCAAAACTTTACTGTTGTGTAAGAGCAATACAAATTTAAAAATAACACGTACAATTCACGTGTTTGTGTTTAACCCTTTGAATCATTCATGATGTACTGACATGATATGCAAATAACCCGATATACAAATAACCCAAGGGTCACTTTTAATAAAGATGCATAAATTTTTGGTATTTCAAACTTATTCTGACTTTTTTTTCGGCTTTTTATGACTGCTCAGTAATAAAGCACAAGTACTTATTCTTCTTTCAAAGTATGGAAAAATGAGTATCATAGACAGCAATAGAATCTATTGTGAATTACAGCTGTGGCTCTAGGCCTAACAGAATTTTCAAAGGCCTAGTGATGGCAAGGATTAATAGACTATGGCTCCACTGAGCATCATTGCTTGTGGAGTTGGCAGAAATCAAGCCATCTAACAGACCTTTCTTTCAAGTGCCTCTTCTTCCCTGCTTTAGCAACACCACAGCCCTCTCTGACCCACTGCCTTCTGAGATTTTGTTTGTGGTCCACATTTTCCTGATGCTTACTTAATGATTATTGGCTGCAGTTTAGTGGTATAGGAGAGTTTCCCGTTGGACGAGTGGACTTCGCGCTCGGCTACCAATCTGGTGGTCCGAGTTCGATTCTCAGCTAGGCCAACGCGAAATCAGTGGAATTTATTTCTGGTGATAGAAATTCATTTCTCGATGTAATGTGGTTCAGATCCCACGATAAACTGTAGGTCCCGTTGCTAGGTAACCAATTGGTTCTTAGCCACGTAAAAATATCTAATCCTTCGGGCCAGCCCTAAGAGAGCTGTTAATCAGCTCAGTGGTCTGGTAAAACGTAAGATATACTTAACTATAGTGGTATAGGATTTACCATGGGATTCGTCATCTGTATTCCCTTGGCCTCATTTGTTGTCGGGAAATACTTTAGCTTCATAATTATCAGGTACTTTGGTAATTTTAAAGGCATGCATGTATTTAAGTAAATTCTAAACGGTATGTTCTTTTCATTTGTGTTTAAAAAAAAAAAAAAAAAAAAAAAAAAAAAAAAAAAAAAAAAAATTCATTTTACTTATGTATTTGTAGAAGCCATTTATATCTTGTTCAACATTGTAATAGAAAGAAGCAAAAGATTATGAGGATTAGTTAGACAAGAATCTGGTATCTTCGCAGGTCAGACCCACCACTTCCAGTAGGAATGCAGCTGGGACTTCAGGAAATAGACACAAGTGCCCCTACTGCCCCTACTCGTCGTGTAAAAGGAGCAACTTGGCAATTCATGTTCGCACCCACAGGGGAGAAACCCTACGCTTGTCAACTGTGTCCTTACAGATCTAACCACAAGTCCAATTTGAAGACCCATGAATTGAGCCATATGGTTGGTGGAAGGGCGGCTAGAAATAATTTTGGGACACAAGGACCCCATTTGAATAATTAGACTGGATTTTAAAGTTCATACTGTACTGTGGTTTTGAAGCTTTTAAGGCTTGAATGATTAAAGTTATTTCCACTTTTGATTTTTTTCACATAGTTTACTTATCTCAGTAAATTGGTAGAATTTGAATTTGATTTTGACATTATATCAACATTAGGGAGAACAGCTTATTGTAACTATAATGCGTTTATGAAGTAAAGCCAAAACAAAAAGTTAATCATACAAACTACAAGGCCAGAAATGACAAAGTTTGCTTAAACTATAGTTTGTTTAAATTCAGACCATGGCCCTCTAGACTAGGAAGGGTACACAGTACAGGTTTCAAGTTTTTATGAAAGAATATGCAGGAAAACATCTTGAAAAATTCCCTTCTCAAGAATGATTGGATACAGTTTGTCAAGTTAACAGTACGTAATCCTGGTGTAGTGTAGCTTCAAACATGTTCAAAGAGTGGCCCTAAGCGTCAGGCTGGTACCCGAAGGGGGGTACTGAAGAATGTAGGACAAATCTTGATCATAAACAGTGATTACAAGAGCAGCAAGTTGGTTCAGGTGAGCAACGTGGCCGTGGATCTTTTGTTAATATACTGTATTACTGAATGAGGTTCTTACGGGTTAATCATCAAAAGGTGGATCCATAAAAAAAGGTTCTATTAGTGTTTGTATTATGCTTACCAATAAAGTAATGCAAAACTGTGAGAATCTGGCTAAAGATGAATATTGCAGCATAACTTTGAATGGGTCAGTTTTTTTTTTTTTAATTTAAACTGTACCTTGCTCCGCTTGGTAGTATGTGTATGTAGTATAGTAGTATTGTTACCTTTGCCCCTGTCTTTAACTTATATCTGAAGCACCAAAAAATGTAGTAAGTATTGGAGAATCTGAAACTAGTTTCAACCAGCTATCTTATTGTCATTTCAAAGGAGGTAAAAAGGGGAAGATATTGTACTGATGTAATGGCTTCTTCCGCTTGCATTTGCATTTATTGTTAAAAAATCATTGATGTCCCTTTTATGTTAGTTACTGAAATGAATAGTATAGAGTCATACCTTGCGCATTCGCATATGTGGATTCGTGAAATTTTCTTCAGAACCTAACTGGACACGTCAGAGTTCTATGCCTGGTCGGTGACCAGCTTCCACTTTGTATGTGCATGAGTTGCCAGATGCCCTAGATTCATTGCTTTTCAATCTTTGATTGTTTTTAACCTGTTTCTAGCTGGCGCAAGATTATCCTATTCGTAAGACCTCAGGTTTGATAGCTATGAAAAAGAAAAATTGATAAAAAAATTTTATTTTGTATCCACAATTTTTTCACTTCTGCTTGCAGAAGGTATGTTTTCTTTATTTTATTGAATTCTTTATTTTATTAAATTGTACCTTCGTTATATGGGGTGTGAAGTTTACTACCCAGTATCCTTCCAGACAGTAACAAATAAAACAACAGTTTACAACCCCATTTGTTGCTTTGTTACCTAACTGAGTGCAAAACCAAACAGCGGCTAATGAATTAGGATATAGTATAAGGGTAACATTAGGATACCATACTGTAAATGCACCAGGGTGGCAAGTACCCATTAGGCGATATACCATTCATACTTTGTTGTTCATATGCGAACAAACCTCGGGTCTTAACAATAGGATCATTTCTAGTGCCTAGCTGTGTCCAGTTAAAAAGTAGATGAAAGCAAGGAATCTTGTGATATCTGGCAACGCGTGCGTAGCTTGGGTGAGGAGTAGGCAAGGACCACGCCGCTATGCCAGTCTTTCTTTGACCGCCTGGGCGAGAGTCGTGTTAACCTCTCGTTATTTTTTACATCAACCATTTATTTCTTTTTTAAGGGTAATGTATTAAGCTTACTTTCAAATGAAATGAGAGTACTTTGGGAGCATGATTTGGGTTATATTTGAGGTTTTAACTCTGGAAATAAGCATTTATTAGCATTTTTAGTGATTAGTACCAATCATGATTCCTCCTGATCTGTGATGGGTCCAGGAAGCTAACCTCGCAAATGTTTGAGGTATTAATGTATTACAGTGGTTCTTGTTTATTGTTGACAGTACATCTAAAAGAAAGCCATGTTCTAGAAGTAGTTTACTGCAGTGTTTCATATGGATTGGTGAATCATGTGAGAGTATATTGTATGTAAAGACCACTTTTTAATAAAAACTAAATGCAGTAAATTTATGTACTTTGTTCCTATAAAACTAACTTTTTAAAAGAAAGAGATTCAGTATTCTTTGTAGATTTAACTGCTTTGGATTGTTAAAGATGTTCAGTGGGCTTTTCACTCCATTATTCCTTTGTGGTGCTCAAGTGCCTATTTTGTAGTGGCTGGCAAGTATCTCAGCATTTAAATTTGTTTTATATATATATATATATATAATAATATATATATATCTATATATATATAATATATATATATGATAATTAAAAAAAAAATTAATATATATATATATATAATTTAATACACATACATTACATACATACATACAATACATACATACATACATACATACATACATACATACATACATACACAAAGTAAAAAAGGCATTCCCCGGTTACCGGCAGGGGTTGCATTCTTAGCAGGGTGCTATAGCTATTAAGTGAAAACTGCCATAAACCAAAACCCAGCAATTTATGGTGCTTAAGTGCAAGTTTTAGTGAATGATGCCAATAACTGGTTAATGGCACCTCTGTTGGGTATGTTATGACACCATAACTCTCTTATCGGCAACTTATGTCACCGACAACCAAAACTCTGAGTAGTTCCATTTAGGGCAGCCTATAAATTTTTGGCAGGGTATGTACCAAATTTAAGTGCATGTTCCATTGCCAAGGGGCCAAATTCTAGCAATATTGAATTTGCAAGCATGCAGTATGGATTTATGAAAGGAAGTGAGATGGTTGAGGCCATCTTCATAGTAAGTAAGACAGCTGCAAGAAAAGAGGCTAGAGGGAAACCAACTAGGAGCTCTTATTGTGCATTGATAGACTTTGAGAGAAGTGATGTTGTGGTGTTTAAGGAAAAGGAAAGTTCCCAGAAAAGTTGGTTAGGCTGGTCAAGATATATAAAAGAACATGCACAAAAGTGATAACAGCAGTTGGGAAACAGAAAACTTTGAAGTTAGTGTTGGATTACACCAAAGGCCAGCATTAAGCCCATTTTTGTTTGTGCTGGTCATGGATGTGTTGAGTGAAGCAATCAGGAATGAAGGGTTGTGGGAATTGTTTCATGCCGGTGGTCTGGTGGTTACTGCTGAAAATGAGGACCTATAGAGAAGGGATGGAGGGTATCAGAATTCTTTAGAGATGGGTGGCTTAAAGGTGAATGTGAATAAAAAGAAGAGGCTCGATTATAAAACAGGCAGAAAAGTTTAAATACTTGGGATCTACTTTAAGCCAAGAGGAAGGATGTGAGGGTGAAGTTGACAGTAGGCTAAAAGCTGCATAGGGGAAGTGTAGAGAGGTAGGTGGAGTGGTATGTGATGAGAAAATGCCAATCAAGTAAAACATTCAAGATATGTTTCACAGTGAACCAGTGTCAATGTATGGAGCAGAAAGATGGGCTCTCTGAAGAAAAGTGGAAGTAAAGTTCGAGAGAACTGAGATGAGAATGCTGAGGTGGATTATGGGAATATTGCTGCTTGAGAGATTGGAAAATGATGAAGTAAGAAGGGCAGGCTTAGTAAAGATTACAGAGGTGATAAAAGAGTCACAATCGAGATGGTATGGGCATGTGTTGAGGATGGATGACAAGGAGGGAGTGAAGAGGGCTTGTAGAGGAAGAAGATCAAGAGGGAGACAGAGAATTAGATGGCGAGGTAAAGTGAAGAAGATAAGGAGAGAAGAGGTTTGGTGGAGGAGGATGCCATTGATAGAAGGCAGTGGAGAAGGTGCATCAGGCAATCGATCCCTTAATGTAGGGATAACGGTGGGAAAGAAGAAGACTGGTTGTCATTTACTTCCTTGTCAGTGTGGCCCTTCATGACCTGGAAAAAGGTATTCTTAAAAGTACTGAATTATTGGTCATCAATTTGATGCTGGGCCAGGGAGTTTAGCCAAGTTTCATGCCAAAGAAAGATCTTTCCCAATGAATTCTATCCCAACAGGTCCTTTACTTGAGGATTACATATTGTGAACACCACCTCTTAATCATTTTGCCATGACTATGTAAAGTATCTCTGAAATATCACCACTTACTTCATTGTAAGGAAAAGCATTCAGTCAAGGAATGGTCCCTTGTCCTCCATGTAATTTCATCTCGGGCAGTGGTCTGTGAAGCCTGTCAGGTCCATCTGCTGTAAAAGCTGTTAAGTAGCTTGTGGGACACAAGAACCAGGGGTCCTCCACTCCCCCATAAAAGACCAAACTAATTTGGTAACAGGATTTGAATCTCCTGCAGGGCACTCTCTCCAGCTCAGTGCCTAAATCACCTGTGGACTTTCATATCAAAGCTAGTTCTCAAGTACCTTAGTTATCACAACATAGTATAGGTATACTGGTGGCTACAGGACATGCATCTCCAACCTCTTGACTCCACACCACCACCTGTATAGCAACATCTTTTTGACAGGTCAGTTGGCTGCTGTAGTTTGTCATGGCATAAATAAGCCTTGGGTCATTAAGTGCCGTAATGGTGGATATTAAGCACTGGAACAGAAAATTGTTGCTGAAGGGATTCCTACATAGTATGTACTTGGCAGTGTTGATATTTAAATACAGATTTTCTTCCATTTTTAAAAACGGACACTTGGCATTCATACGGAAAGAAAGATATGCGTTAGCTGAAAAACTTAACCTCAAGATTTTTCATTTAAAATTCTAGTAATCACCTCACAGACATTCTTTAGTTAAACCAGATAGCAATACTATGAAGAAAGATAAAGCCATTATGCTTTTTCAAGTTTTCCCGTTTAATACTCACATTCTAAAGTAACCAAGGAGCAAATTAGAATTAGCAGCTCTAGAGAAATGAGGAAGAATTGACAGTACGTACAGTATATACGTAATGAGTTCTGGATGTGATAGTCCAGCTGTAGAAGATTCCAAATCTTTTGTCAAAGGCTACAGGGATTTCATTCCAGTTTGTCAGATTTTTTGTGAGTGGCTTTTTCTTGACCTGTTCGTTCTGTGGTGAACTGCTTCACTTGTTGCCTAATAGTGATAAATATTTGAATACGAAGATATGTTAATACTATTTTATTATGTCATTATAATAATTACACAAATGTAGAACATTATATAAAAAAGTGACTGGAATGTTGTATTCGGTACAGTTAAAGTTTATCTATTATTAGTACGTTCTAGTACAGAGTAATTTAACCGAACAGCAGAGTTGCAGGTCCAGATTCCGTAGTACTAACTCAAAGGAATGATTTGCCAGTAAAGAGATATAGTACATAATTGCAACAGGAGCAAAGGGAATGGATGAAAAATAAACACAGAAACCTTATTAGTTGGTTTGAGGGGAACTGCAGGAAGATTGTAAAGAACATTGACTATGTACTTTTTGAGAGAACTTCTAGTACAGTACTTGACACTTTGCTGGACAAGGCCCACAAAATTTCATCTTTGAGATTTTTGTTGTCCTTGTTTTGGTTTGTGTTTTTGTGTCCAGTATAGCACCTGTTAATTTCTGCTCTTTGTTTAAGTTTCCTTTGTTACCTGTAGTATTTGCATTTTTCCAATGTTAGACATTCATCTCATGTGGTATTAGCAGTGTAATTTTGTCTCGTGTATTAGTAAGAAACTGAAAGTCTTGAGGTTGTAGTTAGATAAATGCTAATACTATCTTCACAGGTCGTTCCCATCACCTCAAGTCAGACAGCTGCTGGGACCACAGAGAAGAGACACAAGTGCCCCTACTGCCCCTACTCTTCTGATAACAAAACCAACCTGGCAATTCATGTTCGTATACATACGGGGGAGAAGCCTTTTGCTTGTAAGCACTGTCCTTACCGGTCTAATCAGAAGTCAAATTTAAAGTCTCACGAGCTGAGTCATCAGTTTCGAAGTATTAGAAATGACTCTGGTAAACCTTGGCAATGATAGGCCATTTTGCTCTTGTTCCATTTGATCATGAACTATTAGCTGAGTCATAGTGCTTCAAGCCCTGTTGCGTAGGTTTTCATTAAAATAGTAGATAAACTCTTAATTTATGAAAATTCATTGGAGTAGGTTTTTTAGTGGTACGTTCAATTAAGAAGTATGTAAAGGTTCTTGTGCTGAGAAGTAGATCTTATTTTGTTTTGTACTAATCAGTTCAAAATTCTATTAGGAAAGTGATGAAGAAACTTGTATCAGGACTTGTATGTAGTCATAGTTTTTCAAATGCAAAAATCAAGATTTAGGTATTTTGTGTGTGTGATAATGCCTATTATATTGAAATACTATTAGAACTTAGTTATAGTATCTTGGTTAGAAATATTAATGCAACTGCTTAATTCAGCGTTTATGATTTATTTATAATATAGTATAGTGTATAAGTTCCTGTCTTTTGAAAGATCATGCCAGCTTTATGTTTGTAAGTAAATTAAGCAGACATACTGACTGAATTAGAATCCATTTAATGTACTGGGTTAGTATGTATTTTATTTTTAGGTTTAAAATGTTTTGTAAATGTACATTCTTTTTGGGCCCTAACAACTACATGCTTGGAAGCTACGTCAGGTTCTTGATAATCTAGTCATGGAAAAATTTAGGTACTTTTCAACCAAATGGATTTGGTAGGGTGCTGGGTGTCTAGTGTAGGATTAAAATCCAGAAAGATGAGCATTTGCTTTGCTGTTTATGGTAAAGTGTGGTCAATTGCATCTGGCTGACAAATTATTTAGCATGCAAACAGTTTGTTAAAGTTATTCATATACATACCCTTTGATTTGTAGGTAAACTATTTATCATCAATAATAATAATAATAATAATAATAATAATAATGATAATAATAATAATAGTGGAATAGTAGGTGCTTTCTCAGTGGGTGTGGGTAGATAATGTAAGCTTTTAATGATGCACCACATTCATCTGTGTATAAAGGGAAGTTTTAGTAACAGGATGCCTTTTATGGAAAAAGGTACATACTACCAGATTGGTATGGCCAAATAATGTTAAGATTCTGTGTAATATATACTATGCTTATAGTTTTTAATAAATGCGATGACCTTTATTTGTTTGTATATTTTATCTAGCCTTTGTCATCTTGCACAGCAGATAAATTTAAGTGTTGGTGGTGGAGGGGTTATTTTTATGGGTGATCTTGAACAAATAGATTTTGTGATCCTGTCTCTTCACAATGAAAGTTATTTTCAACTTTTAGAAGAAACAGAACTTGGATTCATAGCAAGCTTTTTCCATAACTTGATAACTGTTGCTTAAATAAGTAACTGGGCACAGTGGTTTAGGGTTGGGAGAGTTTCTTCAGTTAAGCTTGGGACCATTGAAAAAAATATAACAGGCAGTCTCCAGTTGTGGGGGGGGGGTCTGTTATCTGTGGGGTGCTGATAAGCAAAAACTGCCATTAACCGAAACTTGGCGATTTGTGGCACTTTGACTCCGATAACCAAATCTTGGCCCATTATGGCGCTGGACAAGCCCCATAAAACCCGATCCCCATTAACTGAGTCCGGCGATAGGCGTGGACGGCCTGTACGTATTCTTATTATTTTCGTGACGTTTTTTCACAATAAAACTAATAAAATAGGCTGGTGTCTGTGTTTTAGAGGGTGCTTTTGGTGTTTGAACTATCAAAATAGGCATTTATAAGCTTTTTTAGAGGGGTGTCAAGTATTCGTGGAATTTAACTACGCTTGGGGGAGTTGTGATCCCTATCCCTTGAATCCCTTGAGTTGACTGTAGATGTGAAAGTAGTAAGATGAAAACAATGAAAGACCCAGAAATTGACAAAGAAAAAACAGATTTCTCCCACATCCGACCCCAACAAGGGAAAATCTTTTGTGAGTAAAGCATTGGTGATGATGATGAAAATAATGTGCATAAAAAAGTGAAGGGTTGGGTTCAGTCACAAATATCACTTCCATAGTGGCCGGAGAAAAAAGAATGATCACAAGCATTTTTAAAAGCTGCTTGCATTTGAAGGAACATGTACTATTCACTTCCCAAATGCTTGAATTGCTCTCCTGCTGTCATTGATCTTGAGATGCCACAATTCCTTCAAATAATTGGATATGCTAAATAAGTAACCCATTCAAATTATAAGGAACTAAAAATTTTGCTGGGTCTTAAAACTAAGAATGTAGTGCTTAGCTTGATAGGTGTACTAATGTCGCTTGAAGAATGCATAGTCGAACACTTGTTTCTGGAGCACAACCTGTTAGATGTAGTGAGATCTAAGGCAGTCAGGAGATAGCTTTCCTGTCCTGACCTGTCCTGAGTCCTTTATATTCTGTCACTGTGCCAACAAACGCTATTCTGCAGAGACCAACTACAGTACGTACTTGACTTGGAGCGATTCGATTGTATGGTGCTTTTTCAGTGCCGTTAATGGCATTTTACAGCGCCGTTGATGCTGCTAATGGCAGTGATAGGCATCATATTAACAGCGCTTTCATTGCCATAACCCAAGTTACAGTGCCGTGAGTGCTGTTGAAGCACCATTAATGCGAAAAACCAACTTATGGCACAGCATTGGAAGGAATCCCCCTACCATAAGTCAAGGACGCACTGTATCTGTATAAGAGAATTCTTTGTAATTGGTTGGTCTCTTTTGGGTCTTTGTGGGGACTATGAGAGAGTAACTCCTTTGAAGACAAACTGTATGTATAACTAACAAGCAACCAATCAATCAATCAGCCAGTCAATCTCCAGTATTAGTAAGCATCCTACTTTCATAGGGGAAAACTCTTCATGATGGTCTTTTGAAAGAAAGAAACGTGACCCTGCACATTGACAAGTGGATTTAGGGTTACATTATAATTGATGTATCTAGAAGTCTGTGCTTTGGTTGCTCCTGTCAGTCTGAATGAATGGTGGGGCCATTAATCTGGTACAACCAAGTGAAAAGATATTTTGGTTGATAGTATCCATTGTCATTATAAAACAAATTGCTTTTAACAAGTGTCCTAAATTTTTAGTGTAGGCCACACATTCGAAAAGATATTTAAAGTAATTGCTCAATAATCCAACTGAGCAGTAGTATTTGAAATGCTATATTCAAGGTTCTAGTATACCTTATAACCTATAAAATTTTTTTTGAAAAATTCTGTGAACTTGAATCATAATAACGAATACAATCCTGTAGTTCCTGTTGAAATATATTGGGAGTACTGCATCAGTATGGGTGATTTAATTAGAATTTTTGTAGAGAATAGATTTTACTGGTGTCTCTTACTAATGATGGTTATTAGTCGTGAGGTGCCATTTCATCTAGAAATTGCATGTTATCCATCACTGGAAAATTCAAAGCTGTCATTGAGATCAGTTTCTGGTTCAATTTTCCAATATTTCATGTTGAAAAACAGTTTCATTATGACCTTGGTTGCATAGTTATTATGGTGCTAACCCAAGAAATTTTCTTGGATCATGAAAAAAATGAAGCAAGTTGAGGAAGCTGAACAGCTGGGTGGGAAGAAACATAAGGGAGTGGATGGAAAGTAAAAGGAAGAAATGAGTACAACTGAAAAGCCATTGCATAGAACCATTATCACCATCTAAAGTGTGTGTGCAGCTGGAATCTCTTCACAAATTTTGATAGTTTCTGTCTGGCTGAGTATTCTGTCAAAAAATACAATTATATGGTGGAAAAGTGTGATCTTTATAATCTGTCACTGTTCTTATGGACTTTATATAGATTGCTTTATGTATGAATGGCTAGAGTACATAGTTTTACGCAGATGTATTGTAAACTAGGTTTTGTGTATGCATAGAACTGAAAATATTGTGTGCTGACAAATCTGAATAAGTCTACATTTAGAAAGTATCAAGACCTCTTTATGAGTGTGTTTGGATATTAAGTACAGTGTTTTCGCAGGTGGAAGTGCTTACCGTTCATCAGAAGAAGACGGATGTATCCAGGAAGAAACATACGTGCCCTTTCTGTCCATATTCTTCAGCCATTAAGACCAACATGGACAGTCATGTTCGCATTCACACTGGGGAGAAACCTTTTGCGTGTCGCTATTGCTCGTACAGGTCGTCTCAGAGGTCTAATTTGAAGGCTCATGAATTTGGACATACTAGTTCTGGAAAGAGTGTGAAAGTTAATAGTTTTATTTTATAAGGAAATAAGATTTTATTGTAACTTGAAAGTATATGCAGTACATATACAGCCTTAAGAGTAACCAGTTTGGTAAGCATGTACATAATTATAATATATCACTGTTAATCTTGTAGGAAAGTGTGTCGTTTGCTCTTGGCCTTGCTATACAGTTTGTGTTAAAATACCATTTAGTTTTACATTCAGCTTTTAAGGGAATTGTAAGCTATGACTTTTTCCAACAATTCTAACCACTTCTCATATCTTAGACCTCTTAGTATGAAAAACAAATAGTACATTTGCAGTATAACTTGGGAGTATCAAGGCAGGATAAAACAAATGTTGGACATAGACTGACATAGCTGCTGTTACCACAACATGAAGGACCGATGTAAGAGATGATTGCATCGTTGATATGATGTGTTAAAACTTGTAGTAGGAGATGAAGGAGCAGTAAGGTTAATTATAAAACACTTGTCTTTAGTTAAAAGTAAATATTTCAAAGAATTTTTATAATGCAGTTTCTGAAGAAGAGTCTGGTATCTAGACCAAGATCCTAATGCCGTGGCATTAAGCAACTCAAGAAGAGGTAGAGATTTTGATGGAATTGGGGCTAATAACTTGAAAATCAAGGCTGTGAAGTTTCAAAATATTGTTTGCTCTTCGGTCTCCAAGAGTTGTAGAGGATAGGATTGGGGATGTAAGCTTGTCACACCTTCTGTGGAGTTTTGTCACTCAGTCTGTGTTTACCAAATCTTGTTTTCATTTTGATTGTACAGGTATTGAACATTTTTAGATGACCTTGCCTGATCTTTTTGCTTTTTGGTTGTTCTTTGCAGTTTACAAATACTATTCTTATAGGGAGATGTCATTGTATATTTGGTGACTACAATGCTGCTTTCTCAACTGTTTTATGGTTTTATTAACGAACTGATGTATGAAATGGTGGCAGTATATACACAATTGCTATTCCTTTAACCCATTATGCAAGAAGTTTATTGATTGATAGGTCTGAAACAACTTCTTCCTCCGCAGGTAGAGCAAGTGAAACCGAGGTTGGAAGAAGTTGTAACTGAAGTCGGTACCATCAAGACGTATTACTGTCCACATTGTGACTACTCCACACTTCATAAAGGGTATTTGAAAGTGCACATAAATATTCATACTGGTTACAAACCATATCAGTGTCCGTATTGCCCAGTCAGGTTCTCTGACAATACCACCCGCAGAAATCACATACGAAGACATACAGGGGAAAGGCCTTTCAAATGTATTTACTGCCCATTTGCTGCTATTCAAAGAACTACATTAAATAGGCACATGCAGAAACATCATGTACAATAGTACACTACCCTCCCCTCCATCCCCCTGCACATGTGAGGAATTTTTTCCTTGCCCCTCCTCAAAAGGTCAGATTCTTGTAAGATTGTGAACCCCCATATAATGTCGTGCTGTGTGCATTTTTAATACGTATAAGGTAGAGAGAGAACCTTTGTATGATAGCATTTCCATTTTAAGTTAGTATATAAACATGATCAAGTCAGCACAAATAATAAGAGATTACAGTCTTGGTGGTTCTTGTGATACATGATGGTGTTGATGAACTTCACCTTTGAAGTGTTGTAGCTTGGAACAGGTTTTTCTGTGAATCTGCAGACAATTCATTGTCCAAATCATTCTGCAGAACTTGAAACATTTCTTTTGTTTTTTATTCATAAAATGTTGAATTGGTTGTAAAACTTGAGTGATAGCTGGGTTGTATTCCTTAAGTCAGTCATTTTCTTTAATTTTGTTCTAGGGATTTTGTGCTGTCTGAAAAGTTTATTGTGTTCACTGAACTTTAGAATTGGAAGGGCTTTATATTGATAACATGAAATTTAGCATCTAGTGTTTCTCAGGGTAGTATTCGTGGCCCATTTGTTGTTTGGCCTTAAAACAGACTAAATTCTTTTGCATTTGGTGCTGTTGTCTTTGTACCAGTCCCATCAGAGTATAGGTCTGTGGTTGGTGAATCTTGTATTGGAGATTTAGCTAAAGTACGTGAATGATTTAAATTACGTATAGGAGATGCAGTTGAACCCTAACAAAACTCAAAGAATGATCTTTAATAGGTTGAGGATGATGGGTCCAATCCGTGCTGTTGCTTCCATTGACTGATTTTCTTTTGCTAATTGCAACTCATTTAAGATTGTAAGTGTCGCTCTTGAGTACAGTTTCACATTTAAGAAAGATATCTGGTATATGTACTAAGAGAGTCTTTCGTTATAATTGGGGGACCTGTCTGTCCAGAGGAAATGTTCTTATTTTATTTCTGTTTGGTCTTCAACAGCTGACTTAGTTTACATTGCTGGACAAGAGCTCCCCTGGTCTTGATAATCACTTGGGACCATTATTTAGTTAGCTTACTGTGCATGTTGTGTCAGATCTCATGAATTCACTGAGGTCTTCCCAATCATGTAGTTATATTGTTGAATCATTGAAACTTCAGATGATCAAACTTGGTGAACATCGTATGTGTTGAGCAGCCTGACAGGAGAGTAATCTTACTGATAGCTTATTTTTATTTTGTTTTCTGGTTTGATTTTCCGTGTTGCTCTTTTATATATTTCTTTACCTCTCTTATACATTTTCCTTACTGATGTATTTTACCAGTTGAGGCCTTTTGGTTTGTAGAATCTGCTATTCACCTGAGGCTGCAGCTTGGCTTGTGATTCTAGGATGACTACTACTACTGGAAATACTATAATATTATAATAATGATAATACAGGCAGTCGACTGGTTTTCGGCTGTCTCGGTTATCAGCAATCCTGTTTTATGATGTATGTCTAGTGATGACGATAACGGAATACGTATAGCTGATTTTCGTTTATTGTCACTCCGTTGAGAACAGAACCCTCGACAATAACCTGGGGACTACCCGTAACAATCATTTCACAGAATGTAAAAGCAAAGAATGACCACCTGTGACTTGCGTAAATGGCCCATACTGGTTATAGATTGTTGAAGTGGCGGGCAGGGGGGGGAGGGGGGGGTGGGGGGGGGGGGGGGGGGACCAAGGCAGTTATTATCCAATTGTCCCTAGTGGTGATTGAATGAAAAATTTGAGATCAAGCATTGTAAGTTTCCTGGATTTTTAAAATGTTATACTAGTATTCATGTGTAACATAGGACTGCTGTATTTTATAATGTTTATTAAGATTAATTTTGCGCAAATGCTTTACTTGATAATGTAATTATAAATTCCGCCATTTGATGCTTTTGTAGAAACCTAGATTTTTGTGTTAACGAGTGTTTATTTTTATTGTAAATAGCTTCTTTATGGTAAAAATATAAATAAAATTTTAACATATTTCTGATGGATTACTTACCCTCATTTAGTTTGGTTTTTCATCAAATTTGTACTAATACTGCTATGGTCTTATTGTATATTACTTAAGTGATATTTCACTTCATACCCTTAAATAGTACATTTACTCTGAAGCAGAATTTATATATTTTTTGACAGTTCCAATGAATACTGTAATGGTATTGGGAGATGATAATGTATCTTCTTGCCTTTGCAAACATCTGTTGGAACCTAAGTCTTATGGATCTTACCGCCCTACTCATTGGTTCCCCCTTTTTAAAGAGAATATCACAACTGATGCAGATAATTCTTTTCAAGAAAATGAAGGGACAGTACCTTGTTGAATAACGTACAACAGATTTGGTAAATATTTGGAAGCATTTGGCCTGGCCTTCGCATCAACAATCATACAGAATAAAATGAGTACGTATGTAAATGTAATTGTGAAAATGTTAAATATGTTGAGAAAACTAGTTGGTGTAAAAATCAGGAGACAATGGAATGCAACAAATAGAGAATAGTACATAGTATACAAAATTGAACAAGTATAGATTCACAATTCCCGATCCAAAATCTTTGGGATGAGCTGTTTTAGGCAGTAAATGAAAGTTATCATCACTGTGACTGAGAGAAGTTGAGTGGCTAAAGTCCTTTGTCTCTTTCCCAGTGCTCTCGAGTGCCATAGCCTGTACATGAAGTATGCTTCATTTGAATTAAAATATGAACAAAATAGGATGTAGCGGAAGTTGAAAAGCTTCTGTCAGGAGTCTTTTTAGATTTGGGGAATTTCAGTTTTACTTTGTCAATATCTCATGACTTCATTTCGTGGATTTAGATCTTCAGTCATCTGGAATTGGGCTAAAAGTTGGGAAATGAATGATCAAATCAACAGCAGTTTTACAGAGGGTTTGGAAGGAACAGCTCTACATAATTTGTCAGAATCTTGAACTTTTGTTAAACTGTGTTTCGTTGTTATCAAAGTATGGTTGCACTGCAGTTAATTTCTTATTTGTTACATATTTGTTTTTTCAATATAGTACTTCATTGGACTGTTATTAAAGGCAAAATTGTGGAAGGCAGAAAATAAAGTGTGAGGTATAATGACTTACTGCTAGGTTTCACTAAACAGCAGCAGCAGCGTCCCTTTCAACCTCACCATTACAAGGCTGGGAGGGCCACTACAGGAATGGGTAGGAGGGGTCGTCGACAGAGTGGACGCCTCTCCTTCCCCATTGCCATGGTTAGGGGGATGCTTGGTTGACCACTGGGTCAAATGGCAGTTGCATAGAGCAGAGAAGTGGGTAGTAGACGTCCTTCGGGTAGGGTATCTACTTCCCTTCCCCTCTCTATGATGTTCCCTCTTCTTGTAGAATCCCTTCGTCGATCTATGGTGCTCCCTCTTCTTGTAGAATGCCTTGTGCTGTGACACAGGCCAAGGAGGACATTCCAGGCAAGGATTAGTAAAGGTATACAAATTGGATCGGCACCTACTGCATGTAGTGTGGGGGTCTGTAATGGTAGCAGCCAAAAACCTAGAGCAGGGAGATATCTGAATGCCTGGGCACATGCATTGATAAGGCCTAGAAGAATTGGAGGACTCCATGGTAATCAAACAAGGTACATGCTGAAACAAAGAAATCTCAGGCAAACAAAGCATCCGGCTTCAAAGGAGAGCGCAAGCGACTACTTTCTAAGGTGGTCAAAGAAAGACTGATGCGTCACAAGATTCTGTGCCTGATCGATGACCAGCTTCCACCTCGTATACATGAGTTGCCAGATGCCACAGATTCCTTGCTTTATCTTTGTTTTTAACCGGTTTCCTCCTGACACAAGAAGATTTTCCTATTGTTAAGACCTCAGGTTTGTTAGCTATGAAAAATACAAATTGTTTAAAAAAAATTTCATATTTTGTCACTGTAAACTTACTTTTCTGGTTTAGTACATAATTTTATTTAAAACATTTTTGAAAATCTGTGCCCTTATTATTCGCAGGTGGTGCAGAAGAACACGATCACTGTTAGATCAGCGAGGGTTAGTGAGGACATGGAATACCAGTGCTCTCAGTGCTCATATTGCACGAGTAACAAAGAATACATGAAGCGTCATACAAATCGTCACTTGGGTGTTAAGCCTTGCAAGTGTTTGTATTGTCCAAGGAGCTTTGCAGATCACACCACCCTAAAGAACCATGTGCGTTCTCATACGGGAGAAAAACCGTATAAGTGCCCTTATTGCTCATTTAGAGGTTCTCAGAGAACTGCCTTAAACAATCACTTACGCAAACATGAACTTTCAAAGTTTATGTTTTAGTGTCATGTGTAAGCAAGGTGAGGAGTTACAGTTCATTAAGAATATATGTATTAGTTTTATTCGAAATGCATGTCTTTCAAGTTTTCTATTGGTCAGTCCTATGAGAGCTAACAATCAGCTCAGTGGTCCGGTTAAACTATTTTATAACAATAATTCAAGTGTTTCATTTTTATGCTTTATCATGTATCATGTTGCTGTCAGAAATGATCATGGAATTTGAAAAAATAAATGAATAGTTAAAAGGAAGCCAACATCTAAAAAGGGAACATTTCTTCCCTCAAGCTTTGATGCGAGAGGCTCTATTCATGTTCCACAATTGTCCCTTGTCGGAAAACAAAAACAGTGAGGCAATTAATGTTTGGATATGTGTGTGTCATCAGTGTCTTGGATTAATTACAAGGTTAAGTGCTCTTTTTCTGGTCATCTTTGCTATTTGTTCTTTGCATCTGCTATGCCCTAAGCCATTTATAATCCTCTTTGAAAGTTGATTCCTTAAGCCTGTGGATTCAGAAACTGAATTTCATTACATGTGGCTGTAGCAGTGTATGTCAACTTTAGGTCTTTATTTGACAGCTTATTTGGTCATAGCATCTCATAAGCACGTATGTGGAACTTGGATACAACTCCCTGCTGCTGTTACTTTTGCCAACTATCCTGTTTCCCATTTTGGTGTTAGGAATTCTAAAACATATTTGAATTGGGTCAGAGTATTGTGAGCAATTGAGAAAACTGTCCTCAGGTTTGAACGTTTTATTTGTTGATATGTGGAACAAAACTTCAGTCATAACAATAGGATAAATCTTCTGGCATCAGCTGGAAACTGGTTAAAAACAATCAAAGATTGTATGTGCAAGGAATCTGTGGCATCTGGCATCTAAAGTGTAGAAGAGGTGGAGAGTGGTAACCGACCATGCTTGAACCCTATGATGCATTTAGTCTTGATTCAACCATATTTTATGGGGAACTTTTGGCAGGATGCTGGTTAGTGAAAACTGCCATTAACTGAAACTTGGCGATTTATGGCACTTATGGTGCTGATATCCGTTAATAGCGCCTCTGTTAGGTGTTTATGGCACCATAACTATTATTGACCCCTTATGTGCCGACAATAACCAGAACTGCGCGTTGTGGCACCATAAATTGCCAATTTTATGGGACTAGACAAGCCCAATAAAGCCAGATCTCCATTAGCTGAGTTTGCTGATAACTGGGGACTGCCTGTAGTATCTTAAATATTTCAGTTGCAGGTACCCAGGGTAGTCCTCTGGTACTGATTAAAAATGCGTCATTTTTTGTTGGAATTTTAAGAAATGAGTCACCTGCTGAAGACAAAATTAAAGAAGAGACAAACCAGATATGTATGTTCCGTGAAGATGAATTTGCAATTACGGTAAGAATGAATAGAATTTTAAATAGGTTGCATTTAGGTAAAGAAATACTGTCAGTTCAGCTCTGTTTTGGTTGTTGAAGGCTAGATCCAATGGTCTAACCTTGCTAACAATCACAGGCAGTCCCTGGTTAGCAACTGGGTTCTGTCCCTGGCCGAGTGCCGATAACTGAAACTTATCAGTAACTGGAACATCACGGTATGTAATTACGTTATGGTAATGAATGACCTTTACAACTCTGTAAGTGCTGATCGGCACTGATAAACCACTTACTGTTGGTGAAAATTGCTTACTGATGCCCATAAGCTGCATGCTGGCTCTGAAGAATGCTTATCGCCACCGAAAATCTGGTTAACAATGTTATAAAACGATCTCGCCAATAAGCGGGGACTGCTTGTACTATGATTTATGTGTGAGGTTAACCTCATTGCTCAAATTTTGCACTATTGGACTGATGCAAAGAGAAAAGCATCATCTACATAAGCAGTAAAGTGTGTTATCTCCAATATGCTTAGCCTTTTGCTTGGTGATGTTGGATTCATGTTCCCTTTCCAGCTTGTCCCTCATTATAGGATGGAATTATGTATGTACATTCCTCTTTATTTGTTATGTTTATTGGATAATTGACTTAATCCTTGTTTAATATAACATTAAGGGATGGATTAAGGTCATTCATGTCTATACCCTATTGCCTGCATCCTTTAGAGAAATTACTAAAAATAAATTTGGCTGTTACCTTCTCTGGTTCTTTGTAGTTTCATTAGATTTGATGTGAAGTGTGGTGTATCATTGCTTTTACTCTGGTCTGGCTGTTAGTGGTTTAGTTGGGGGTCGGTATTAGTGTGTATAGTATAATACTGAGACGACCAACTCTTTCAACATGTGCAAATCAGATTTACTGTACGTATTGTGTAGGTTAAAGGGATCATACTTGGCTAAGCTTTCTCATTCAGTCAGCAGTCAACAACATGGATAATGCTAATGTGGACTAGGCAACTTTGTTTGTGACAATTTAGATATATTGTTGCTAAGCAACAGCTGTTTGCCAGGAGCATGTGATGCTTATACAGCATATACTGGGGAGGTTATAAGTAACTCATAGTTTATTGTAGACTCTGGAGACCCAGCATAGCTGAAACATCTCTAATTTTAAACTTTTGAGACAATAAAGAAATTACAAGCAAGTGCATCTTAAAGTAAACAACGCCACTACCTCTCTTGTCAAATTTGTTGAGTACTATGTATTTATGAAGTGCCCGTAGGAAAGAGAATACTTACCAGTGTTAGAGGCATCGTTATTTTTAAAAAAAATTGTTAAATATGGCTAAGGTTCATCTCATCACTGGAGATGTGTTGACATCCCTTTGTTCCTTGCAGGTGGCGATGGAGAGTGCTGATGTTGTAAGAGGAGGTAGAACCCTCAAGATGTATCAGTGCCCTTACTGTAGCCATTCTACGGTGCATAAATTCAACTTAAAGGACCATATTCGCACACACACCGGCTACAAGCCTTATCTGTGCACTTACTGTCAAAAGAGGTTCAACACAAGAACACATTTGAAAACACACATCCGTATACACACAGGAGAAAAGCCTTACAATTGCCGTTATTGTTCATATAGTGCCACACAAAGTTCGTCTGTGAAAAGTCATGTTTTAGCCCATCACAAAGATGAAGTATCACTTTCTAAGCAATAACTTGAAAAGTTGTTAAAAAAGGGAAAAACAAATTTCAGTTTGGTTTTTCACTTGTATTCTCAGACTAGTTTTAGGATTCAAATATGTTCATCATACATGTAAGATGTAATAAAGTGGCAATAAATGGAACTTTTGTTATAAATGCTACCTGGGTATTTATAATTTAGTGTGGCCTGTTCCATTATGGAATTAGGAGGCAAGCATATACATATGTATAGTAGAAAATAAATTTGGTGAGATTTGCTTCATGCTAGCTGCTCTTGCTGGATTTGCTTGTTATATTGATAGTAAAAGCTGGACTGCAGCTAATTTTGTTTATCAACATCATCATAATATATTTATATCAGGCTTCCCTTTGATTGGGAAATTAATTTTGTCCTCATATATCTTCTTTCACATGCACTTTGTGACTGAATTCCCCTTGAGCCTAATTCACCCATCCCCATTTTGTGTGATTTCTGAGCCTTTGTACTGGGCTGTGTCCTACTACTTCCATACCATTGCTTTCTTTTAACATAGATATAACTGCTCCCCCCAGTTCTCATCACATGTTCAAACTTCTTTGGTTTTTACAGTCACCATCTATTTACCTTCAAGACGCTGAAATGTTTTTTTAATGCTGATTGAGAGCGTAGTATGGTACAGTACTCTCACATCACCATAGCCTTGCTTCTAAGTATGTTACATACATACGATACAGTCTTCAAAGAAGTAACTGGTAGATAGCATATCGCAACAGATACTATATTGTGTACATATGCTTACGGTACTGCTGTATCAAATTTATAAAGCTACACATTTTAATAAATGCTTAAGCTCAATATAACCTTTTAAAGGCCCATTTGTTCATACGCGAACAAACCCTCGGTCTTAACAATAGGATAATTTGTAGAATGATATGTGAAAAGCTATTGGTTCAAACCATTAGTTTGTTTATCATTAATGTTAAATTTTCTATAAAATTTGGTAAATATTAAATCTTTTATTTACCTATATTTGATGTTGCATTTTATGTATTACTGTACACAAAACATTATATTTACCTGCATTTCTCATCGTTATCATGACCAGAGTAGACCAGACTGTTTTAGTATGATGCTGTATTGGGTGACTGAGCATTGAATTTAGGACAGTATGTTTGGGGAGAAAAATTACTTATACAGGCAGTCCCTGGCTATCTAAACAAAAGTTTAGATAGCATCTTTTAAGTCTGTTGGAGAGCCTGAAAGTTCGCAAGTTCATCTTTTGGCAAGTAGAAAATTGCTTTCCTTTCAAACATACTTGATATTCTACTTTAGTCTTACTGCCTTTCTAACCACACAGTAATTCTTTGACTCTTTTCTAAGGCGTTTTCACAAATAGCATTTTTTATTAAGTACTGTATTCATATGCTCTGCCTTGTTTATAATTCAGTGCTGGTAGAGATTCTCTGTGGCTGAAGTATACTTCTTGTTCTGGATTGGTGGTTAGTTAATTTTGTACATTCAGCAGCTTTCCTACAAATAGTTTTTCTTTGGCATCTTCTGAGGCCTTTCTCATCCTCCTTGTTTTTCAGCAAAAAAACAAAAACAAAAAACAAATGTGAGTTCCACTGTTATATACATATACGTATGTAGACCTTGAGTTCCCATGTGCTATTCTAACAAATGCCCATCACACTTTGTTTCTCAGAATTTTCATATATTTTTAATCAGATTCCCCTATTGTAGATCCTGTTACATACATGGTGGTTATTACAGTTATAAAGAATTAAACCCTTTACGTATTATCTCCGTTTAAAGCAACGCTCTGCCATTATTGCTCACGTTCATTCGTTCCTTCCAGGTTGCGCTGGTGAACGTTGGCGAGCGAGTTATCAAGAAACACCATTGCCCCTATTGTATCTACTCATCAGCAAATAGGCTGCATTTAAGGGATCATGTATATACTCATACAGGCTACAGACCATTTCAGTGCACCTTTTGCTCAAAGAAGTTCTTAACAAAGACTCACCTGAAGCGACATTATCGGACGCACACAGGGGAGAGGCCTTATCATTGCAGTTTCTGCTCCTACAGTGCTTCATATTCCACTGTACTGAAGTATCATATTCAAAGTCAGCATAGAGAAAATGTGGGAAAATAGTGTGTGTATGTGTGTGCTTGCAGTTGTGACATTATTAAGTGATATAAAAGAGTTGGTATCCTCAAAGTGATAGTGGTAGTTAATTGAAGACAGATACATATACAGTAGTTTGTTTTGTTTGTATGGTGTTATCACGTTGCATGGACCCAGTGGTTATTCAGCAATGGGACCAACGGCTTTACGTGACTTCCAAACCACGTAGAAATTGAACTTTTGTCACCAGAAATACACATTGCTCACCCCTCAATGGAGTTCCCTTCCCTTTAATGAAGTTAGCTTTTGTAGTTTTCACATGAAAAGTCTGTAAATGCGAATTAGTGTTGTGAAACATTAGATCTATTTAATCTTAAAGCATATCAAAGTTATTAGGTTAATTTCGTTATGATAGCTAGAAGCACTTGTACTGGGACCTCAAACTGTAAACTTGTATTCACTTCAATTCTGTGGATGCAGATTTTGTCAGTATGTATTGTTTTCTATGGTGTTGTCATGTTTTAAGCTAAATATCTTTTGAATAAATTCAGATTTAAAATAAAAACTACCTGAAACTCCTGTGAATTTTTTCTTTGCAGTTTGCATCCTATTTTGCATACCATATTTTGTGCAAACATCCAATTACAGTAATCATGTGAGTTTTTACTTTTATAAGACATTTCTAAGCAAGTGTATTTATCAATCGTACCTCCTCCTCCTACTCTTCATTTGAGACTTCTTGTATTGCATACCTTTTGGCACAAGGCCCTTGTAATTTAGAACAAGGCATAGTTTTATATTTAGTGGATTTAACCCTAAGTTCTCTCTCTCTCTCTCTCTCTCTCTCTCTCTCTCTCTCTCTCTCTCTCCCTCGTCTCTCTCTCTCTCTCTCTCTCTCTCTCTCTCTATCTCTCTCTCTCCTCTTCTTCTCTCTCTCTCTCTCTCTCTCTCTCTCTCTAAAAACTCTCGTTCTTCTCCTCCCCCACACCCCCCTCTCTCTAAAAAAGTATTTTTTTTTATTAGAATATATTGTGCAGTCATTTGCAAATTGTAAGAGTGAAGGATGTGGCATACAAGGTATTCTCGTTCGTAATGCATTTGTATTCAATGTACTGCTCCTTTGGTAATCATGGTGATTAATTATCATAGTCATTACCATTTCCAAAATCAGATTTTATGTTTACTGGGGGTATATGAGTGGCAATTTTGAATCTAGGAAAAGACAGTATACAGTCAACCCCTGGTATTTGCGGAGGATGCGTAACAACAATCCCCCCCTCCCCAATACTTGACACTCCTCTAAAAACACTCATAACTGCTCAGTCACGAAAATGATATGAAAATGTAGTAATTAGTGAAATATTTCTCCATGAAAAATACCGTGAACAGGTGATTATTCCACGAATAATATGCATACAGTGGACCTCCTGTACTATTCGCTTTCTCGGCATTCGCAGGCTCATGTATTCGCGGATTTCTCTATGGGCCATATCTGCGGGAAATTCTCACATTCGTGATAGGTTTCTATGAGATATGTTCACAAATTCCTACATTTTCATATCAATTTCATGATTACATGCACTTTTTGTGATATAACCAATAATGAAACTAGGTACTATAAGCATTTTTAGTTGGTTTTTCTTGAGTTCGAACTAAGAATGTAGGCAGTTTAAAGTGTTTTTATTGGGTTGTAAAGTATTTGCAGATTCTAGCAATTCATGGGGTGTCTGGAACGCATCCCCTGCGAATACGGGCCATCTAACTGTTTACACTATACAGAAAAATCTGTGATAGGTGTAACCGAGAATCCAGAACCACGAATAGGCGGGGTTCCACAGTAGTAATATATTTGGAGAGTGAGCTTTTAGGCTAAGAATCTACATCGACATAGGTACCTTTCACATTGAAAGCATGTCATTTTTATTGAGTCCTTGAATTCAGATTACAGTATATTTTCAAACTGCTCACCTGCGCTAAGTTTTCTTTATAGCATGGCTAAAATAGTAAAAGATGGTATCAACAGCTCATTCACCTTGCTTTTAACTAACAGAATATTCACATTTTTTCTGTTATGTGGGAACCTCATTTGGGGGTGACTAAACCCTTCAAAGTTGTTTGACCATTATATTTCCAATCTGGTTACTGCCTTAATAAAGAAATTTTTCTCCTTTCAACTTTGCTATGTTGCATGAGAGAGGCAGAAATTTGCTGTTGACCTAGAAGTACTATTATATACATACTACGAAACAATTTATATCTTCATTGCAACACTTTCTGAAAACTGACAGTTGAAGAATATTATTGTACTTTTTAGAATTTAGAGCAGTTGAGCTCAGGTCTATAAATAAATTAACAGTTTGTGTAATACGTATAATTTTTCATGCAAATATATTGTATGAGGCGAATCTGTATTTTAAGGAGGTGGTGGTGTTGTTGTTAATGTAGGATTCCCGACTCTATCTTGAGAATTAGATGTTTGTAATAAGAGAGAAATGAGATCCTGTCGAGTGTCTTTGTCTACTTCGGGAAGAAGTTTTTGTCATTTAAATATTTCATGCACTACAGAATGGAAATTGAATATATTTTCATTTGAATTTGTTGGTCAGGTTTGAAATACTATTACGTACATACTACTATTCTTCTGGCAGTAATGCTTCTGCTCCTCTAGGATAGATGTTTGAGATGAACATGGTAGGTTATCGTCATTACTTTGTTTAGTTTTGTAGTTTTCCTCCTTTTGTTCCTTCCAGGTAATGTTGGGTGGCGTTGGAAACGGAACAGTCAAGAACCACTGTTGCCCCTATTGTAACTACTCGTCGGCTACTAAAGGTCGCCTGAGGGATCACATTTACATTCACACTGGCTACAGACCATATCAGTGTAGCTTTTGTGACAAAAAATTCTTTACAAAAACTCACCTCAAACTGCATGTTCGCACACATACTGGAGAAAGACCTTACCAGTGCAATTACTGTTCATACAGTGCTGCCCAAACTTCAACATTAAATACTCACATAAAGAAAGTTCACAAAGTAGAAACTTATAATTAGGGATTTCCCTAAACTGTAGTTCCAAGGTCAGTTTGATTAATTCTGTCTGAAGATTGTTAGTTTATTTGTTTTATGATGATTGAGAGTTTTAGTTTGTTTTATGGCGATTAGTGTTTGGGTGTTTAGAGGAGGCTAAAAATCAGAATGCGTTATTATCTGCCTGGTCCACAAATGCAAGTATTGGTTTACCTAAATTACTGAAAATCCTCTCTCCTTCATTGAGGTGGTGTTTCCAGTCCTGAATTTATGTTAATGCAGAGTTGGACCCTCTCTAAGTGAGGGGCCACATACGATTTGCCCAATTGTTGATTATGACTTTGGTGTTTCCTTAGAGTTTCTACTATCTTGGCATGTTGTTATGAAGGTATAGTGTGCAGAGAATAAGCAAGAGTTACAAACTTGCAGCAAAGTAGATTTGATTCCAAGTTGGAAGAAGCAAAGATCTAGGCAAATTTAAAGGAGCTGTTCAAACTAGAATACTTGGGTTAGTGTAAGCAGGCTCGTACTTATTTGATAAGATAATTTCAAGATGTAGTAGTATCATTTACTTACAACTCAAGAATAATATCCTTGAGAGAATAAATTTTCAGATTTTCAAACTACGGTATTGGAAACAAAAACTCAAGTACAATAGGAGGGAATGAGTGATCCCAGATCAACATTTATAGCATGGAAGGTGAGCCTGTGAATTGGGTTGATAATTCATGTCAGTGGATAGTTTTTCTTGTCCTCCAAGTCTTGGTGACCCTGTGAACTCCTATAAATTGAAATGATGGGAGAAGTAGTCATTAGATTGATAAGAGCGTGTGTGTGATAAGGTCAAATGCTGTAAAATTTTGGAAGAATGGGTTATAGGAGAGCAGGGGTTCAAAGAGAATGGAATTCTCCATGTAAATAACCATAATGCTGTTAGACTGAGAAGGGGGATGGGAGACAGACTTGTAAGAAGCTCTGCATGACTCGTCAAGAAGAGAGGGAGGTGTTACAGAGGGGAAGTGGGATAGATGTTGTGAAGGTCATTAACTTCTGTTGTTTGAAATATCACCAAAATTCTGAAAAACACATTGTTTAGTATCATATTAGATATACAGTACTCTCATTTCATAAGGTAGAATAATTATTGTGGAATGAGTTTTCATAATCACAAAGCTGGTCAAGGAGCCTTTATATTTTGTGTGCCTTAAAACTCCCTTCAATTGCTGTGGTCTGCTGTTGCTTTTGAAGGGGATATGCAAATTTGGCTTTGCCTCCAAATTGTTTTGCTAATGACAGTATGTTACAGGCAGTCCCCAGTGTTTTTGGGGGGGGGTTCCATTCTAGGCAGGGTGCTGTTAAAGCGAAAACCGCCATTAACCGAAACTCGGCCATTTATGTGGCAAGTTTTGGTTAATGGTGCCTCTGTTAGGTATGTTGTGCGCCATAACTCTATCGGCACCATAACTTGGACCATTTTGGTGCCATTAATCGCTGATTTTATGGCACTAGACAAGCACCATAAAACCGGATCACCATTAACTGAGTCCGCCAATAACCGGGCACTGCCTGTATATGTAAATACGTAAAATACACGTAAAGAAAGATTGGTTCTCATTTGAAGTGTTGTTTCAGCTTAGGGAAATTAGTTTAGTTATGTGAATACGTAGACATATGAAAGGAAGTGTATGCAAGTTTCAGCATGTCCTATTACATGCTCCATTTCAGTTATCAGATTAGCTTTCACTTCAGTTTTATTGCAGATGAAGAAAAAGTTACTTTAAAAGAGCATATAGTAAATTCAAATTGGGGCAAATTGCAGCAAGTATAGCCTGTAAGAAAATAAAATGTATGCAGTATGTTATAAATTAATAGATATTTAAAACCATACGTATCAGAAAGAATATACAGGACATTAAATATATTTTTTTGGCTATAACAGTCGGGGAATGGTAGTAGCTGGTATATGTTGATTGTCTCTTCTCGCTAAAAAAAATTTTGCTGGAGGACCATCTAAGGTAAATGTTCAAAACCTTTGGCAAGAGGCTTCAGATATTCACACATGTAAAATCCCTTGATATTGACTGACTGAGGAAACCTTGGCGTGAAGAAATGGCTTTGCAGTGACACCGTACAGCATTAAAGGCAATGAAGTTACGGAGCAAAGTTCTTAGTGCTTAGAGCCCCTTTGCACTAGCTTGGGATATCAAGGGAGCAAACATTGTCGGATGGGAGTTATATGAAGAGGGAAATTGGTGGTCTTTACCTTCATCCATTCTGCCAGCCATCTCAGTAATACAGATTAGTCTACAGTGGTTATTTTTTTCATTTCAAAGCATATTATATACGTATTAGTAATTTCATCAAGATGATTCTTCTATTGCCAATAGGTGCCAGCCTCTCTTTAGCTTCATAATCATGGTACATAACACTCATATTGCAACTAAGAGTACATTGGAGAAATTAATTTACCTGATAGTAAAGGCAAACCAAGTAATGGTGATACAATTGACTTTTTATATACTTTACAATAATATTGTTAATAAGAGTCAGTGGGGAAAAAGAAAATATGTAAAATTTTGGTTTTCTTGAATGTTCAATTGAGAATCTTTGACCACTCAAATGAAAAGATGCCCCTGTATCATACCCAAACTTTGTTGTTGGTTTTTGGATTTATTTAGAGTCACCTGTCATGTTTTTATAATTTGGATAATTTTTTATTTTCTATGGATGTAATATACGTAATAGGGTCAAGTGTGCTGCTCTCCTTTGGTGTCTGGGATCTTGTTGAATGTATTTCCTCTTGAAATTTTCATGTGGAAAAAAGTCCAGTATTTCATAGCATATTTCTGAGATGTGAACTACATCATTATGTACTTGCCTTGGATTATTTTGAACATCATGACATTACCGTTTTGATATCTATCCAATGAAGTTGATGTAAGTTGTGCAACTAGCTAACCTTATTAGTCTTGTAATGCTCTATATTTTTTTATTTGATAAGAATAAAATGTTAGGGGAACTCTGTAGTGCCATTGTTGACACTGCTTCATTCCTTGCAGGTGATGGAGAGTGATGTTTTGAGGCAAGAAACTGGAGACGAGAGTTCCAAGAAACTTCAGTGCCCCTTTTGTAACTATGTAGCAAAGAGAAAATTGCATCTAGCCAGTCACATATATTCACACACTGGAGAAAAACCTTTTGAATGTTCATATTGCTCTAAGAAATTTACCTCGAAAACCCACCTCAAATTACATATTAGGACGCACACTGGAGAAAAGCCCTATGTATGCAGTCATTGTTCTTACTGTTCCACACAAAGCTCATCCCTTAAGAATCATGTTTTGAGGCATCATTGGGATAAAGTTAACCTGTATTAAATATGTGCTGTATCAGTCCATTTTTGGTCAGAATATTTTTTTTTTAATCTGGATGTCTATATAGCATGTAAAATTAGTTAACATAAAATATGGTATAGCTTCTATTCTGTTTACTATTTTGTATTAAAATTTTTTTTGACTCATATACTATATACATATAGTATACATGTTTTATAGGAACACTGGTGCAGAATCTTGAAACTTTGACTGAGACAAGGACATAATGAGAAAGCCTATTGTGACTACAAACTCTTACTGCCAGTAGAGGCAGTCCCCATGTTGCAGCAGGGTTCCGTTCCAGGCAGGGCATTGTAAGCCGAAAATCGCCTTAACCTGAGTCATCATACAGGCAGTCCCCGGTTAGTGGCGGGGGTTCTGTTCTTGGTGGGTTGCTGATAAGCAAACCCACCATTAACCGAAACTCAGCGATTTATAATGATTAAGGCGCCAAGTTTCTGTTAATGATGCTGATAACTGGTTAATAGCACTGTAAGTCTATTATCAGCACCTCATGGCACTGATGACCAAAACTTGGCCCATTATGGAGCCATAAATGACTGATTTTAAGCACCATAAAATTGGCTATTTATGGCGCTATAACGTGCAGAATTTCGGTTATTGGTGCCATAAGGTGCTGATAATAGAGTTATGGCACCATAACTTACTTAACAGAGGTGCCATTAACTGGTTATTGGCGCCATAAGCAACATGAATCCCTAAGCCCCAGTTAATGGCAGTTTCACTTATGAGCACCCGGCCGAGAACGGAACCCCTGCAGCCGATAACCAGGGACTGCCTGTACTTTGCTTTATGGTAATGAAGTAATAGAAGTTTATATTCTTTGGTAGTATTTGCTCATCCATTGTTTTCATGAAATCCTGAGTCATTTTTGTACTGCAGTGGTGTACAAGGAGGAGGATGGTGTGAATTTTAATAGACTCAAGTTAAGGGTTGTGTGATTATTGTTTGCTGCTTTCATTTTAAATATTTAAGCAGTACAGTACTATGTTGAGGGAATAAACATTTCTGAAGAAAGTGTTCAAACTGTCATCTTCACTAGTAATTTCATGGCATGCTTGCAAATCTACTTAAAAGTTCCATGCATCATTGTTATAGGGAATCTGACATACTGCTGGTTATTTATGAATATAGTGCAATACTGTTTAGTTTTTCAAGGAGTGTCTCATATGTAGAAGTTTGCTCAACAGGGTAACAACTGTCATGTTGGTGTTCCTTCTGCTCTGTGAAACCCTTTTCCAAGGTGGATGTAAGAAGTTTTGAGGCATTGAAATGATTAGTTGGAGACTGGCTGGTGTAGGATTCTTTCAAATAAAGTTTCTGATGTGGATTTGCAGAGCATAAATGATTAACCCTGTCATTTTGAGGTTACAGCGTATTTAGTGTTAGTATTAGCAGAGTTTTGCGAATCGGTAGTATTATGTGTAATTCATGAATGGGGATGAAGTGTGAAGGCAGCTTTTCAAAAATGAAGTTCTGATGCTTTGTGTTTCATACCTTGCATTTAGGAATTAGATTATGAAAGCTAATGTTGCAAAAGTATGCTACAGTGAATAGATGAAAAATTACTATATATTCCTATATGGTATACTGTCCAGGTATTAAAAGGAATCAGTGAAATAAATAGGTGCAGTGGAAATTTTTTTACTTTCACTTCAAACTAGATAAGGCCTGTTGCTGACAGAGTTGAAGTGAAAAGAGAGTATTACATACATGTATAGTTTGGTATTTTCTGAATATGTATTATTTCAAGTTGTATTGCAGTGGATATCCTTTTGTTTGAAAGGTAGATTTTGATGTCTTAGATATAAATACAACTTAATTTTGTTTTCATAACATTAACTTCAATATCTATTTACTAAAAGTTTAAAATATATTCAACACACCTTTGCCCATCATTGGATTCTAGTTTGTGAATAACAATCTGGGAATAAAATCAGTAATTGTATGTTGTATATTTCTTGAATAAAGTGTTGCTTCCATTTCTTTTGTTTCTCTTAAGCAGTTGATAAAATGCACAAATACAGAGACTATAATGCTTCAGCGCTACTTCCAGAGATACTAGCTCAGTTGAGAAAAGGTCAGTGTGGGTTAGATAACAAGCGTCCCTAGTAGGGGTATGGGTTTTGCTTTGAGAGACTAGTCTAGAAACAGCCGAGCATAGTGAAGCTCAGGAAATACTCAATGTGTATATGAAAGTTAGGTTCATAATTTAAGGAAAAATACAATTTTTTTTAATGTGATAAATTTTTACATTGAATTATTACATATTAATGCAACAGAATTTAAGAATACTGTATGTAGTGTTGCACGTAATGTTTCCTTTTGAACTCAACTTTAGTTTGCAACTCCCAGTTAATCATCAGATGACATCTTGATTCTCACTTTTTCTGATTTTCAAAGACGTTGGCGGCTATTGCGCCTTTAGTATATAACTGAAAGCTTGAAAACATCAGTGTTTGTACTGGAGATTGGCTTGCTTATCTGTCATGTTGTTTCATATTTTTTTTATTTAATATTAAAAAAAGAAACTGGTTGTCAGGGTTTTAATTTGAATTCTTTTTCCATATAGTTTTCACAAAGTTAAATGGTTGCTCCTCATCATGTATTGAAAGGTCTTAAAACATTCTAAAAGTGGTTTTATGCATGTCTGTGTGTACATGCATCATTTAGTCTTTTCTCTGTTGTCCTGTATCTTGTCCAACTTGATTTGAGATTATCTTCTCTGTGGTTCCATTGTCTTTTGAGTCCCTTGGTATGCCTATCAGTCTCTTGGAATATTAGTAGGTTTACCAATGACCAATATTTATTGTGGGTTCCATTGCTAGCATAACCAACTTAGCCATTTTTTATAGCATAATATACTTTCGTTAAATATAGCTCTACTTTAGTCTTTGAATGTTACAACTCCATTTAAAAAAAATAATGATATTAGTAGTATTATCATTATTATTATGCAAAAAAAAACTTGTTTGCTTGAATAGATCTTCATTCAAGACATACTACCACGGAAAAGCTGCTATCACCGACAAGTGAGATAATCTCTTGTCCTCATTCTCCTTCACTTGTCTTTAATGGAATGTGATGCATCAATAAATTAACCAAGTGCAAAGATTAACCCAAACAATTAAAAATAAACTCCCTTCAGAATCTTTCTGATACTATGGAGTCAGGAAGGGCATCTGTCCATAAAAAACCTATGGCAAAACAAATTATGAAGTAAACCTTTCAGCAAGTTTCAGAAACACCTGGAAAAAGTTCATCAAAAACAGCTACATAAGAGCAGGGATTAGGCTGAGAAAGAGGGAAGATTGTGTCATATTTATTTAGTTATTATCTTTCTCACTTTCTTTTTCTCAGGGTTATAGCTGGGGAATGTCTTACACATAATCCAACACTATGCTTAAAATTTATTGGGTTTGTCCTCTTGGTTTCCTACAGATGCAGTCAGTGATAATATTGTAACAATTATCACCCAGCATATGACTTTACTGCAAAAATTTGTTTACCCATGGAGCAATATTGAAATTTTTCCTTACAAAATCGCATTAAAATATCTTTCAATAAATGTATGATGAAACATATTAAAATTGTCTTTTCCACAAAATATCCTGGTAAAATAGGGGTGCATTTATGCAAGGTGCATCGTATGCAAGAGTTTCTTTTACACCAGCAAATACAGTAAATATGGTATGTTCCTTCCTTGTAATGGCAACTACCAGCATCAAACAGCATCAGCTGAATTGTTCATAGAAGGTTATTCAAACATCATGTTGAGCAACGAAAGGAAACAACCCACGGCCTTCAGATTTTTTATTTAGTGCCGTTTGGGTCTTTTTAAGTCCTGAGATGCAGTGTTGTTATTGTTATTCTGGCTATTCATCAAACAGTTATTAAGAATAAATAGAATAAATGGGATTCAATAATCTTAATGTATTCTTGTGCATTGGTGACCTTCAGAAGTTTGAAGCATAATAGTCGCCCCGGTATGTGTGGAGGATGCTTACCACACCCACCTGCGAATACCGAAACCCCTTTAAAAATGCTTATAGTAACTGCCTATTTTGATAGTTCAAACACCAAATATACCTTAAACTTATCCTAAAACATTTAGTCATGAAAATACATAGTTGCTATATGTATGTTCCACAGAAAAATCTGCGAATAAGGGGGATTGACTGTACGTAGTTTGATATACAGTACAGGCAGTCCCCAGCTATTATTGGGAGGGTTCTGTTCTGACAGCTTGATGATAGCAGAAATTGCCGATATCCGATAATCAGCGATTTTTGGCACTTATGGATGCTGATAACTGGATTTTGGCATCGACAAACAGGTTAATGGAAATCAGTGCAGTTTGGTGCCGAAAAAAGTGGATTTTTGGTGCTTATAACTTGATCGCCAATAACCAGGGAATGAAATGATGTATGCTGTCATTCATGAAGAAATTTGGTAGTTATTTTATTTTGCAAATCGTTAGCATACCCATAAGGTTGAGAGGTAGATTACAGATTTCCAGATGAATCATGAAGTTGGTAAAGCTGTTTCTTTATTGTTTCTTTGTCATCTATCCTTTGATAGGGCATTATTGTTAGAAAGAGTCTGATGCTGTAGCTCTATTGGATTTTGACGTTGCTCCATTCCTTTCAGGTGATGGTCGACAATGCCGGTGTGCTGGCCGGGGGGAACATATCAGCCAAGAAACTTCAGTGCCCTTATTGTCACTATGTAGCTACTCGTAAATTCCATCTCAGGGATCACATTAATACCCACACTGGGTATAAGCCCTATCAGTGCAGTTATTGCCCCAAAAAGTTTGGTACAAAATCAAATCTCAAATTGCATGTTCGTCTGCACACTGGGGAGAAACCTTTTCGCTGCATCTATTGTCCATACACAACCAGATGGAACTCTTGTTTCAAGTTTCATATGGTGACCCGACACCCAGTCACTTAACTGGCCTTTCACTGATAGAAGATTCAAGTATTTTAGCTTTCAGAAGGGATTTTGCATTGATTGCTAGTTGCCTATTTGATCAAATATTTGTATGCTTCCATATTTCTCATCTTTTTTATGTTCATAGTTCATGACAGATGCAAGGTATTTGTTGCAGAAATATGGAACTGTTTGTTGTGCCATACACAATTGTAACTTCTCACTTATACTTTATGAACACTTTATGAATTAGTACGCCAAAGTTCTTTGCGTAATATATTCCTTCATACAGTATTTGATAGAGATGTTCCTGGCATTATAATTGATATCCTTCATTAGATTTGGACCAGGAGATTGGTGGAAAATAATTATGTAGTATTTTAATCCCTTTGTATTCACATAATTTTTTCCTCTGATAAATAAATTGCGTATTACTTTTTGTACAAGAACATTAAGTTCTAACAGGAAGTTACAAGTTATAAATCTAAATTACTGGATATCACCTGAATAGCCATTGATCCAAGGTATGTTTTTTAGTCTTACTAATCCAAGAAAATGTATAGTGGCCAAACATTTTGAGGACCTGTGTTCCACGTTATACTGAAGTCTTTTTTAAGAGGCTTTGTAGTAACATCAAGAATTGCCAGCAAGATGAAATGCTGTCATGTATACAGGTTCTAACCTTGAAAATATTAATTGTATGATAAATACTTTTACAGTAGATACTATTATTGTTACTTAGAGAGAGTTCGTCAAATTGCAATCCTAAAATGCTCCAATTTCACACAGGTTGAGATGGGCACGGTTGAGACGATTGCGATGAGACGGAGGTATACCCAATGGAGGCATCAGTGCACATTTTGCAACTATGCAACAAATGTCAAAACACATTTAAGAGACCATATGTATATTCACACAGGGATAAAGCCTTTTTCTTGTATGCATTGCACTATGAAATTCACAACAGCTTCTAATCTTAAGAGGCACATGAGAAGGTATCATTGCTGATTATTACGTGAAATGTTTGAAAGAGGAAGCATTGGCTGTCTGCAAAATTCTTTTGACTGTGCAGAGGAGTTCTTGGAGAATTATGAGGAATTATGATGTTGTTTGTTTCAACATGAATTGTTATGATTTTGAAATCTTGATGAACTTCAATAAAGGTCCATTATCTATGGAAGCCTCTGATTTGGTTTAGAATGGGAAGAGTATCCCTTGAAATTAGTGTTCTTGTTTCTCTTGTTTGTTCATTTTTTATTTATAGTGTTAAGTTTGCAGATGTAAAATATTTTCTGGCTTGCCTAAGAAAATTAAAGGTACCACAGTTCCATTGCTGTAGAACCAGCCATTCATGCAAATACCTAATGGTTTGCTTGTATTCTATTAAAAAAAAGGAAGGATACCATTTGCAGTAGGGTTTCACCAAATTTTGGACATCTTTTCCTGGTAAATAAACCACAGTTGAACAACATTTCTCATGTTTATTTGCATTTATTTGGTGCATCAATGGTTGAATGTTCAACAAAAGTTCCTGCTTTTCTTTAGCAAAATATGAATGTATGTTGAAGTGCAGTTGTTATGGATACATTCTGCTATCTGTACCTTTGCAAATATTTCATTTACATTAATCATCATGAAGAAGTAAGGGACCTCTCCTTAATATAAAGGTACAATTGCCGACACACGATGAGTAGAAGAGACTGTAAATATGTTCTTGGAGAAGCTATTAGGGTCCGTTCTTGTTATCTTTTAATTTTTCTTACTGATGAAGGAGCAGTTATCACCATAAGGGTTGGCTGGTCTTCGTGGCAAATGCTGTCCTTAGTAGTTCTTTCTTTTGCTGTGATTTCACAGTAACAACTCTTTGATCCTGTTGCACAGTGAAATTTTGTGCACACCACAAGTCATCATGCTCAATTTTGCTATGGCTCTGTATTGTATTAACACCTGTCTCTATAATGAAGAGAATTTCTCCCTTTAATCCCATACAGGTGTTTTATCTTTTATTTTATTACTCATGATCAGGAAGGATACAGGATTTTGAGGGAGTACCCCCCCCCCCCCCCCCCACGTACTTATATCGTGAGCGACTCCCTAATTTGTAAATCCTTTTTGAACAGCAACTATACAAATCCTTTTTGAACGGCACTTGTATAGTTCTTTGAAAAATAATGTGGACTACTATAAAGTCTTATAGGGCATCTTTTAACAAAACTTGAATGTCACAATGATTTCAAAGAATTCACATTCTCTGAGTTCATTCTCTTTTCCTTTAGGTCGCCTCACCTATGAAGATACACGTTGCTACGCTCTGTGTCTGTTGTTATGGTTTTCTACCTGCCTTCTTTCTTAATGGCAAAGAATGATGTTCCCTTTGCCATCGCTGGCACAAGAGTACCACTGTCTAGGTCATAAATAGTGAATTCTTGGAAACTGCTCTCTTTTTTTTCATTGGTTTTGTAAACTTGAGATTTTATCATGGTGAACATTTGAAGTAGTATGTATACTGTATAATGGCTTTATTTATTGAGTTGCCTTATTGTATATTTCCTCCCATGTACAGGAATCAATAAACGATAAGGAATTGTCAGATTTTTCACTTGTCCAGAATAGGTTATATGCATTAATTGATCTGGAAGTTGGGAAAAGGATTTAAAAAGATATTAACAGTTTTTCAGTCTATGTGTGGGTGGTTGATGGGAGCTATGTTGTCAATTTTAGTAACAGTTGTGGGTTATGGTGTTATCAGAATATTTTGGGGTTATCAGAAGTGTCACATTGAAAAGAATATTTGAGGTCATTTCTTCTGAACTTGGAATGATCACTAAGCAAAGAGCTGTGGTGTAGAAACCCTGCCTTACTTGAATCTCTGTGATGTCATAAAGAGCCATTTCCTAAGATTTCGGGCTGAATGATTGTTTTGTAAATCTTTAAGTGAAATTTAATTTCTCTCTCTCTCTCTCTCTCTCTCTCTCTCTCTCTCTCTCTCTCTCTCTCTCTCTCTCTCTCTCTCTCTCTTTTTTTTTTTTTCTTTTTTTTTTCTTTTAGCTGTGACTAAATATTAAAATTTTTATGACAAAAAATATATCTAGTCACAAAAATTAACATGAAAATACAGTACTACGTACTAATCAGCATTTTTTTTTACGAAAAAGTCTGCAAATTATCAATTTTTTCTGCGATTTATTGTAAAAAATGCGGCCCAGAAAAATCTGCAATTGCTGAACCGTGAATAAGCAAGGGTCCACTGTAGTTTTGAATATTTTTGCTCATTTGAACTTTTTCCTAGATAATTTTTTGCTGCTCTTTGTGGCAAAGAAAAAATATTACTGGCTGCCTGTCCTCAGAGTTATCCTTATGGTCCCACCAGACCCTCCATAAGAGAGACTAACCAATATCAAAGAATTCTCATAGTTTTTCTTGGCCAAAATGTTGCCAGTTGACATTGTAAATGGACTGAAGGCTGGAGAGCTCTTTCCTTTGCTTACAGCAATCACTATGGTCTTTCCATCCACCGTTTCACACAGATGTGACAGTTGTGTGCGAGCCTGTTGTGTTTGCCACTACTCTTTGATCTCTGAGAGGGAAAACACCCAAGCTGCTCTGTTCTCATTATCCAAATTATTCATGGTGCCCCATCAGTGAGGCCTAGTATCTACTGAAGTGAGGAAGTAAGTAGTGTTGAGCACGGCTAATTTCTGCATTGTTGTTGCATATGTGCGAGAACTGTGACTGGGAAGACCATATGAATTGCTGTAGGGAGAGGAAAGAGCCCTCCTGACAGCTCAAAGTACTATTCTGGTGAAGACCAACCATGAGACAAAGCTTTGATATTGGTTGGTCTGTGTTGTGGAGCCCATGGCAGGACCATAATGGTAATTCCTGAGGATAAATAGAAGAGTTTTAGCATTGCTAGAGAGAGAGAGAGAGAGAGAGAGAGAGAGAGAGAGAGAGAGAGAGAAGAGAGAGAGAGAGAGACGAGGATGAGATGAGAGAGTGAGAAGAGAAAGATGAGAGAGAGAGAGAGAGAGAGAGAGAGAGATTATGTAGAGTGTACTTCACAGTTCAGTTTTTATTTTGCGTACAGTACTGCACAGTGTATTTGTTGTTGTTTATAAGCATATATACTACAGTATGTTCTTTGTAGTGAAAATAAAAAAGTTATGAAATTGGCATTTTATATTTGTTAAGGGTCTTTTTTTTTTTTTCCCTTTTTTTTCCCCAGATCTGTAACTTTCCAGTATCCACAGAATCCTTGGATGTATAATCGCACATAATCAAGGGAATACGCTATGTGTAATACCAAATTACACTAAATGGCAAAAATTTGTAAAAAAACACACAGGTGAAAATGCACTTTGGCGCTTGTCTACCGATGATGATAACTGGATTTTCGGAATCAATATGCACTGATAACCGAAGATCGGTGCTATTATCGTCACGCCATCGGGAACGGAACCCCCAACCAATAACTGGGGAGTATGTATATCGTTGAAAATCGTAAGGGAACCTTCCAACTCTCCAAGGTGGTAGAAGAAAGATTGATGCATCACTGGATTCAAGCACTCTCTGACTTGCTTCCACCTCAGCTACGTATCGGATGCAAGATGCCACAGATTCTTTGCATTTAGTTTTTTATTGTTTCTATTTGGTTTCCAGCTGGTGCCAGAAGATTTATTCTACTGTTAAGACTGAAGGTTTGTTCCACATATGAAAAATAATTTTGTATGAATATATTTGAAGAGCGTCGTAAACTTGGAACGTCGTAAGCCGAGTCTATCGTAACCTGGGGATTCAAAGAAAATGTAAACAACGGGAGTCTAGTAAATGGGAAGTGCGCTAGCATCATAATTTTTGTATGCTACTGTTTACCATTACTATTGGTTATCTGGTAATTGTATTTTCATTTTCTTATGACACATACAGTGCAGTATTCATTATAGTACAGTTGCATACATTACATGTAGCACATTCCCTTTGTGATTCACGTGTTTGATGCGTATTGGTTACCGAACCTTGAATACTACTTATTTTGGGTAGGCTAGCATACTGTGACAGTTCTTGAATGGCACATTTCACTTATTGAGAGACATTTCACTTATTGATGTAATACTTTTTTGTTGTTTTGTGTTTATGGTTTTTATAAGAAGGCAACATAAATGATGATTATTTTTAGTTTTCTGTAAAAGGAAACTATTGTGCCACCTTTGTCTGTCCATCTGCCCTCAGATTTTAAAAACTACTGAGGCTAGGGTACTACAAATTGGTATGTTGATCATCCACCCTCCATCATCAAACATAGCAAATTGCAGCCCTCTACCCTCAGTAGTTTTTATTTTATTTAAGGTTAAAGTTAGCCATAATAGTCATTCTGGCAGCGCTATAGGTAGCCATTTGCTACCAACAACATAAGTCACTGCCGGACTGAAAACTTGATTGCGGCAAAGAAATTTCGGTACGTTTTGTATTTGTTTTTTATTTTATACGAGTATTCAAGATGGTATATTTTCAAGGCCAGCCTTTCCTTGCACTTTGGAGGATGATCAAGAGGTTCCATTGATTGCAGCTCTTGACGTGACTAGCTGAACTATTGAGCACTCAAATTTTGGAACCACAACCAGTGAGACACAAAATTTGATGTTGATTTTGAGATTATTAAAGTATACATGTTATTTTGCCCCACACACCATCTAGCGCCTCAGGAGATGGCACGTAAATAAGTATTAACTTTATTCAATGTTGTACTACAGTGCATGTGACACCTGTAAATGCCCTTGTTAGTACATTTATTCTGACATGCTTTCATTCCTTTTAATGTCTTAACAGTTGGCACATCACCATTGTGAGTCTGTCTCACATTCGGAATTAGTAGGATCGCATTGAAGACTGATAGTTTTTATTAGTAATATTCAAGAATTCAAGCATGTATAAAAGTTGAAAATCAGTTGTACTATTCCTGGTAGAATATCCTTTCTTCCAGATGATTTTTTATGGTTTTTACACCACGTAAAAGGATACAAGATTAGTATGATAAGATTGTGTAAATTGTTGGGTGTGTTCACCAGAGCAGATACAGCATTATGCCTTACTATAAATATGTTAGATTCCTGCCCATGTACGTACTGTAAATGGTAAGGAGATGCTGATAAGGCAGCCAAAGAAGCAATTACTCTGACCGCATTAAAAGTACTCATGGTAGAATTATGGCCTTTTCCAACAGGAGAATGCCACCTTGAAGTAATTTTATCTTGTTTTGAAATGGCTATATAGTAATCATTTCATTAATGAATACTTGGTTAATAGTCTTCATAATCCAGTTCCCGGATGCAGAGAATCACTAACACGTAAACATAAATTATGCGAGTCCCCAAGCTTCAACAACAAATGTTAAAAGTTTTAGAAATACATAGAGTACCAGTTAAGGAAATTTTGATTTTTTTTTTTTTTTTTTTTTTGTGTGTGTGTGTGTGTGTGTGTGTGTGTGTGTGTGTGTGTGTGTGTGAATTGCTCTACCAAGCATAACTGTTTATGGTACATACATGCAACTTCATTGCTGCAGTAAGATAACATCCTCCCTCTTTATCTTCAATGCTTTGGAGATTTATCCTAGTTGGGGAGGATTACACCTTCCCCACATGTTGACCTGGAGATAGTGCCAACTGGCACTACAAGTAACTTTGGACTTGTGTAGGCTAAGTGATCAGCTGAAAACAAGAAGAGTGACAGATTTGAGAGAAGATTTTCTATGTTGGTGAGGAATGATTGAATCAAGCTAGTCCTTGTGCTTTCTTTAGTGGTGATCATATAGTGACAAAATGAATTTGTGTATAGGTACTAGAAAAAGTTTTTTTGTACTTGAGACATTGTGCTCTGTGGTGAATAATTGAAAAGTTGAAATGGATGCTGCTGTCATCAAAATCTCAGTGTCCTTTGGCCAGAATCGTAGGCCTGTGTAAAAGGCTTTGCTCTCAGGTTTGAGAGGTACTAATTATAGTACTTATTAAATTCCATCTTGATCATTGCAGTTTCTGTTTTTCATTGTAGGTGATCGTAACATATTTTCAGCTAAAGGTTTCTCTTAGGAAGTGTTAGTAGAGATGTTAAGACAAAAATGAAGGGACACATTGGAAGGTGGGCATTGATAGTGTAATGTAGCAAAAGATTTATGTTCATACTAGTAAGTACTACTATCCTTGTAAATTTTTGAGAAAAATGTATGGTGCTCTTGTTTATACTGTACCCCTCCATTCCTTCCAGGTGATGGAGTTTGATGGTGACCCCGTGGTCAGAGGAAGCGTTGCTACCAAAATCCATCAGTGCCCTTATTGTAGCTACTCAACTGGACATAGGTTTCACCTTAGAGATCATATTTATATCCATACAGGCTACAAACCCTATCATTGTTCATATTGTCCGATGAAGTTCACAACTAAAACCCACCTCAAAACCCATGTCCGGAAGCATACAGGGGAGAGGCCTTTTCTTTGTCAGTATTGTCCCTTTGCTGCTAGTCAAAATATTATTGTCAAAAGGCACATATTGAGTCGTCATAAGGACAAGCTACCTAATAAGTGAAATTTTCAGAAATATGCTTGTGTATTACTGCACAAATGAATACATCTGTGGTTCAGAGAGATTCATGTAGGCTAGGGAAGATGGTTTCCACATAAGGAAATTGATATTGTCACATTTCTGTGTAGTCATCTTAGAGTTGGCAGAGAGCTCAAACGACTTACATTAACTAATGACTTGAATGAGCTCTGGCCAGCTCAATACTCAGCAAGTTATCTTTTTAGTAGGTTGATTTATGAACTATTTTACCAAGAAAATTCATATTACATATAAAGACCTATTAGCACTGGCACACTGTCATTACACTGGAATGTGGACTTTTATTATCTTAACGTAGTACGTACCTTACAAATCACAGTAACTACGAGACTAATTTTATCTCTTCTTTGGCCTTTCAAAATTTGACCACTTTTATTTTTCTCATCTTGTCTAGATTCCCTGTAATGTAAAGATAAGTTCGTAAGTATGACTTATTTTTATAGTTGTGGTTGCTGTTAAAGTCATAAAAGTCAGTGAAGTAGATCACTTTTGTGGTGAAGTAATGTTTTCAGAATTGATGAAATATGTACAGTTGGTGTGTATACCATCATTTGATGTAGAGTTTACTGAAATTGTTTTATTAAATGAAAATGTTCTGATAAATGCCAGTAACTTTTTTGGTTCAGTTACTATCAAGATTGAAAATCCTGTACTATTGGGGATACAGATTTTGTAGGTGTCTCAATCACATTGTTTTTGGCTAGATTTAAAAAATTCTTGTGTATATATAAACTGACATTTCATTATCCTTTGTTCTGTTAGATATTGGTAATTGAGACCAAGATGGATTTTTAAACATTTTGTATAGTATTTTCTGCGTAGTACAAGCGCAAAGTGTGGTCAGTGGAATGAACGGAATCTCATGGTGCAGATTCACTGTGATTTCTATTTGGAGCTAATAATGCACAACTTTTTGTGTGTTAGAAGGCCTTTAAGGCTGCTGCTACCTTTTAATGAAGTATGAAATTCAGCACTGTGTGTCAGATTCTTCATTGATCACCTGGTTCCAAGACAATTCTCTGATATCATGATAAACCATGCACTGTGGCAGGGAAGTTTGATCATTACTGGTCACTTTTATTATTTGATAACTACAATTTTGATCATTACCAGTTACTTTCATTTATACGTATGTAATAACTACATAAACAACTTCAATGTCTCGGGTCCTTCATATCTTCTTGGATACACTTATCACTATGGTACAAACTTTTGTATCCATCTAAGTAACCCAGCCTTTCATTGTGGGATCCTAAAGATGTCTACTAAGCTGCAGAAGGGTGAAGAAAATGGCTTTCTTGTGCTAAAGTTGAAATTGTAGGCCACCTTAAGTTGTCTTGTAATTTCAGCATCAAAGTATGAGGGTAATCAGGATGAGTGTAGGTTATTTAGTTAGACTCCAGGGGTCCAGACTCATGAGATGCTTGTGCACAGGAAGGGGAAAGTGTCCCATTAGTAAATGAAGACTGGGTTATTGCAAGTGAAATGGAGACCTGGAAGGTATGTGATACAAAATGCCCAGATTCATGATTGGAGAGTTGGGTGAAGGTTGCTACATATATAACAGATTGAGAAAGCACTGAGAAATGTTGTGCCCAGAGGCTAGAAAATGGACGCAGCTCTCAAAGATTGAGACGGTTTGGGCAAGTAGAGGCAGTCCCTGGTTATCGGCGGGGTGCTGCTAAGCAAAAACCACCATTAACCTAAACTCAGCAGTTTACTGGGGACTGCCTGTACTGAGAAAAGAAACAGTTAAAAAGTGGTAGACACAGATGTAGCAGGATGAAAACTAGTAGGAATCCCTAGATTACCATGAAGGAAGGACAGATATGAAGATCCTGACATGGTGGAAGTCCAGGAAGGAATTGCACAGGACAAAAGAGTGAGTGACAAGAACTCCCTCCATGTCTAAACCCTGCAAAAGAAAAATGTTAACAGTATTGATAAACAGCTAGAAACAGGAAAAGGTGATGATTGTAGGACCTCTTCAGATGGCCTCTTGGCTAAGTGAAGGCATCAGATGCTGCCTCTGGATGTCAACAGCACCTCACACATTGAATGGTAAAACTGTAGCACAAATACAATAGTTTATCTCACAGGAGGGAGGATAATGTTTGACTTAGGTATATTCATAGCAAGTTAGTTGTGCATTTTCTGATTATATCTCCCACTGATCTCTGGAAATCTTTTCATTATGCTTTGTGGCATAAACAGGTGTCGTTTTTCTTGCTGGGATTCTCATAGTTTTATTGTAATGTTGCCGCTTTTCTTCTTAGAATATATAGATTGCATAGGACAATGATATTGTGGGATGGGTGGGCGCTTATATTGCAAGCTCAAGAAGCAAAATTTTTGAATGATCCCTTGATCCCTTAGGTCAGGAACTCTGATTTTTTTAATATCTGAAGTAGTTTTTATTTAAATTTCAAATAGAAAGTTGTTTCACCTATGAAGTTTAGTTAATTTTTTAAACCTCTTAACTACACACACATTCCCCGGTTATTGGCAGGGTGGTGATAAGCAAAAACCGCCATTAACTGAAACACGGTATGCTATGGCGCCATAACTATTATCGGCACCTTCTGGCACTGATAACTGAAACTTGGCCTGTTATGGTGCAATAAATCGCTGATTTTATGGTGCTAGACACACGCCATAAAACCAGATTACCATTAACCGAGTCCACCGATAACCAGAGACTGCCTGTATTAGATTTTTGCTCTGTCTCCATTTAAAAACCTAAAAAAGACAGCTGTAGTCAATGGTGATGAGTTTTAATAGTTGGTATATTTTCTTGGAATCATTCCTGTATGATTTTTAGCTGATGTGAATGTACAGGACATGAATCAGAGCATTAAATTTGTCTGGTCTTTACATGTATTGAAGTGCTAACAATATTACCTTTAAATGTAAGAATGCAACTTTATTTTCCACTTCAGTGTTTTACTATGCCCATGTTCCTCACAGGTCTCGGCAGAAGAGGATGGTGCCGTAACACTGGGTCTACAAGAGAAAAAACGTCGAAGTCACCAATGCCCTTATTGTAACTTCTCTACCAGTTATAAGTGGTATTTACGGGAACACATCAATAACCACTTGGGTTATAAAGCATATTCTTGCGAGTATTGCCCAATGAAGTTTTCCAATAACACAACTTTCAAAAATCATCGTAGAACTCACACTGGAGAACAACCTTTCAAGTGTACCTTTTGTGGTTATAGTGCATGTCAGCGTACAGCTTTGAGGGGCCACATGTTGCGGCATCATAAAGATCGGCTATGAACTGAATAATTACTCAACTTCTTAGTATTATTTCTTTTAAAGAGAATCAAAGTTCAAAGAATTGCACTTTAATGTGGATGATACACCAACATCAATTAAGTCTCCTTCCCTACCTTGCTAAAGCATTCAAAAGATCTCATAAATTTTATCATAACATTTGTCATTTAGGTAAGCCCTCATCCTTGTATTCCTGCTGTAGCCTTTTCATGGCCCTCTGCTTTGTAGTATAATTGTGTTTTTTGTTTTACTTTTATCGTTAATATTCTCACATAGGACACAAATGTAATAGTAAGTGGTGCAGTTAGACTGTACGTAATTTGATGTTTTACGTATTCACTTTTGAGGTGTTATAAGTGTATGAATTATATCTAACAACAGATGTTGCCCCAAAATGCTAGGCCCAATCTTAATTTCTTAGGTTCTCTCTTTGTTTAGGTGGAATGTCTTACACTTGTATTCTTTTCATGTGTCCCATTCATATTGTATGTAATTAGTACTATTATGAAAACTGCATGCCAGATATTGGATGCTTTATATCCTATAAAAATCATTAGCCAGATATATTATACCCTGCTGTGCAGATTTAAGTGGAAAATGGTAAAACTTGTGAGCTTGGTGGAGGCGCAGTTGATATTTCCTTCTGTTACTTCTTTCAAATGGACACCATATTCTTTGGAAGCTTGAATTTCAAGTATATGGCCCCTGGGTGCTTGTTTCTTATGAATAGGGTTCATCATCTGAATAATAATTTACTACCAAATATTTTCAGATGAGCATATGGTATGTTGCCATTTGTATAACTTCTAATAAAGCCAAATAAGGATATGTATCATTCTTTTTCTTTCCTTTTCTGAGAAACATATGGAAGGTTAACTGCCTAGAGCTTTTCATTTGGTATCTACTTTGCTCTCTGATGTCATTAACTTCAACTTGCTCCAATTTTTACTTGATCAAAAACAAACCATGTGGGCAAACCCTGTGAGCAGGAATGAGACTTGAGGTTTGGTCAAGTTTTAATAATACGTAATACGTAATATAATAAAAAAAAAAAATAATAATGTGGTAAGAAAACTGAAACCAGATCCTACTGAGGATTGCCTGAAATCCCACTCAGCTAAGATCATGTTATGCTTTACATCACTGATAGTCTTTGTTTCTTACTGAGTCAGTCAGGGAATAAAGTCATTTCTCTAAAGTACTACTACTGTACGTATATGCTTTACATCACTGTAGTCCTTTGTTTTTATGAGTCAGTCAGGGAATAAAGTCATTTCTCTAAAGTACTACTACTGTACGTATATGCAACTACCGAAGTTCCATACCCGTCAGGAAGGATGCAACACGATGGTAAAGGGAAACTTGTGTATGTATGTGGTTTTTGAAATTTCGAGTTTTCTGTTCACTGCTTCCAGTTATAGAAGTTACAAGGAATAATGTTCATACTTTTTTAGGGAGTTTAAGGTAAATGAAGATATTTTGGTCCTTAAGAGGCCCTTTTGCTTCATGTGTCTGGGAAATTAAGATGATAATATGGTTAAATAGGCTTCTGAAATAAGATGTTATTTTCAAGTATGTATACTAGTAGGCTGAGGATTTTTTTATATAATTCATTCTTGTGATTTTATAATCATCTTTTTGAGAATATATATTTAACTGATTGTTTGGATGCTCTATGCGTTTAATGACTCGAAGTTCTGTAGCATCAAATTTCAGCAATACTTAAAATGAATTAAAACACAAAATACATTAAGTCTTCACTAGCAGAATGTTTTCTGAATGATTGCTATTTGGAAAGGCTGATTGTTTTTACTATTTAGTGACTACGTGAATTTTTTTGTTTGATGTACAAACCTGCGCATCACCAGAGCCTTAAAATTTTTGCTGACTAAGAATTTTCTAAGGAGACAGTTATCATGTTTTTCAGTGTAAAGCTTTTGTCCCTGTTCAGTGTGCTCTTTATTCCCATTTTTCATTCTTTTTACATGTTATTTTCATATCTTTTTTATGTGTTATTATCATATCTTTTCAGAACCTGCTTTTTTAGTTTTCTGAAAAGAAAACTATTGAGCTGCTTTGTCTGCCCGTCCACACTTTTTCTGTCTGCCCGTTAGATCTTAAAAATTACTGATGCTAGAGGGCTGCAAATTGTTAAGTTGATCATCCATCCTCCAATCATCAAACATACCAAATTGCACCCCTAGGTCTGGCAACGACATAGACCAGGCCTCCACTAAGCCATGGTAAAAATTTCATAGGCTATGGCTCATACAGCATTATACTGTGACCAACAAAAGATTGATCTATTTTTGGTGGCCTTGATTTTACGATTTACCAAAAACTCAATTTTGCTGAAGTAATGTCGGCACCTTTTGTAACCCCCCCCCCCCCCGCCCCCCCCCTCCCCCAATACAGGCAGTACTGGTTATTGGGGCCTTATGCGGTGATAATAGTTATGGTGCCATAACATACCTAACAGAAGCACCATTAACTGGTTATTTGCGCCATAAATTGTCAAATTTCGGCTAACAGCAGTTTTCAGTTATTGGCACCCTGCCGAGAACAGAACCCCCTCCGGTAACTGGGGACTGCCTGTATACTTCTCAAGAAGTGGATAACAAGTGTCCTAGCAATAAGCTTCTCCTTTCTAACTTTGGTAAGGAAAAGATTCTATCATAAGTCTGTCCTCTGGAATGGGATCTTAACGCTGGTTTAATGTTGGCTCTTAGCGTTCCCCTCTGCAACCCTGGTAAAGCTCTGAGACTTTGCTATCAGAGTAGCATTTTCTGTAGCATTTGTGTCTACTGATTATAAGTGATCTACATCAGTTCTTAGAAATCTAAGCCTGATGGGGGAAATTACCTCACTTCTAGAGCAAGGCATTTGTCACTTATCCTTACCAGAGTGATGAGCTCTAGGAGGGTATTTATTGGTTTTATATATAAAAACGTATGTTTTTATGAAGTTCACTCACACAAATCCATAATCGTATAATTCTTTGTCTCCCTGAATAAGGAAATCTCCCAGTCTCCCCTGCTCATGGAGTTAAGAACCAGGTAAATTTCCCTAGCATCTGCACTACCATGCTTGCTGGTACTACCTTTAGCCTCACTTTTTTGTGAGACTGTACATTCTGTAGCATCAGTCTTCCAGGATTGCCCTTTTGTTTATCTCTTGTTTTATTATCTCTTACTTTATATTCTCAGCATATGGACAACACAGCCTAGAAAATTAGTTGAGAGGGCATTTTACAGATCTCCGGTTATCATTGCCTTCCCATAAACCAGTGATGTCTATCCAGGTATCCATCTTTATGGTCAAGGGAAAAAAGATGAGTATGATATAAGAAAAATTTGTTAAAACGTGGCACCTTTTTGGTAAATCAATGTTACCTTTTGACTTCATTCACCTTTCATCTGTGTTATTCTCTTTGTTTCTAAGGTCTAAAATCCATCATACTAAGCCATCAGTTTCATTATGTTACAGTTGCTTTTGTAATGTTTTGCGACAAATAATACTATAGAGCTTCATACATAGTAGTACGTACTCTAATTTATTATTTCACATGTTGTTTTACAGTAATTGCTTTCAAAGAAACATTGGAAAAATGATCAATTAGATAATTTTTGAATTATCATAAATGGACATTTTGGGTGGGCATGGTTTCTATATAATTTCCAACTGATGTAGAGAGCTCAGCATTCACATTTACAAGCACAAGACTCTTTTATCCTTGGAGATTATGGTTCTTTGTAGATATAGTTTGCAGATGTTAATTACTGAGGTTTTAAGAATAAAGAAAACCCAAACTAAATAATTTCAGGCAGCAGAGTATGCAGACCATCACCTGATTTCTTATTTTATCTAAACCAAGGTAGCACATGAGTCTTTTATAACAGATTTAGCAGTTTGTAACACAATATGTAATCTTTCCAAGTTCATAGTTAGTGTCAATATTTCCAAAGCACCTTTGATATTGTAGATTTCCCGAGGTTTGGGTATGATCTAAAGCAACACAGAAAATGTTGATCAAATACATTGGATATTTCTGAGTTGGAGCAGGTGCTTACCATTTATATATCCTTACATAGTTAGTAGTGGTCCACATAAGCAAAATTTTCTATATGCCATTTTTGTACAGTAGGAGACATTTGTGTGATTACTAATTTGTTTTAGAGAGTTGTAAAGTGAGAATATGAGGCTAATCAGTCAATTTGCAGTTATGTGAGAGCCTCCAAAAAAAGGAAAACTGTTACAATAATTGGAGTAATACCATTTATTTCTATTTTAAACCAAGATATTCAATTTCATTTGAACTTCATAGAGATCCTTCATGTGTTCCACTTTCTGGTGGTGAAGGTAGCTAAAACTAGTACTGTATTTAAATAGCAAGCTTTGGGAAGGAGATAGCATAGCCTCACGTTCAAAGAGCTCACCTAATCTGTACTCCACCTCCTTTGCAGGTGGAGATGGAGAGAAGGCTGGTTTGCAGTGCTAGGCAAAGGCTGGGAGGCAGAGATGGAAGTGTAAAAGTTCATTGTTGCCCCCAATGTGATTACACAACCAAGAACTCTGTACATTTAAAGGAACATATTTATACCCACTCAGGATACAGACCGTACAAATGTTTATATTGTCCTATGCGTTTTACTCAAAAAGCAACATTGACATATCATATGAGGAGGCATACAGGGGAAAAGCCATTCAAATGCATCTATTGCTCTTATTCTTCAAGTAGGAACTGTATGCTAAAGTCCCATTTTAGGAATAAACACAGGACACAATTGTAAAGGGTTTCGATAACTTTAACACGTCATGTACGCATAGTTACTTGGATATGTTCCCTTGAAAGTACGTTAATAGTGTGCGTATAGTATAGTTAAGATGAAAAATCTGTAAAATGTACCAAGTGGTACAACCATCTGTCATTTTTTTAATATCTAGATCTTTACTTCCAACTAACTAGTGTCTGGCATCTATGAAAAGCAGTTGCTGAGCATCATGCTTGTACTGTGAGAATCAAGATTTTTAGCTGGGTGCTTTCATTACACTAGCATTTATGTCTGAAGAATTGTTAAAACCTGGCTGAGGATGGCAGGACTTCTTATTTCACATCTTGAAACATTTATTTCCCCTCTTTTTATTTGTCACATAGTTAAGGTTATTTCCCATTTTCTCAACATTTGAATAGCACACTTTTCTAAAATGAATACCTCCAATTCATTAGTCAGTATTTTACATGATACGTACATTGTTTACGTTAACTATTCTTACTGTGTAAGAAATATTGTATCCATAAGTGTTTCTATTCTCTGTTATGTTTAACCAGTAACGTTTATTATAAGGGGTATACATACTGTAGTATTGGGGTTTGGGGTTGGAGCAAGGTTTTGGAGAGTATTACTGACAGATTATGGCACCTCACTGTATTTCCTGTTTCTTATTTGTTTCAACTAATTTGATTACAGAATAAATGACATAGTGTATACAAACTAGCATGCATTGATTTTGTACAAAAATAGTTCCTGTTTTTTCAATAACCTCCTGTTTTTTCAATAACCTCAGTTATATTTGATGAAAACCATCCATTGAATATTGACAAATAGTATATAGTATACAAACTAACTGACTGTAATATTATTATAGGAAACAAAACTATGAGAAAGCTTTAGCTTACTTTGCAATACGCAGTGTGCCTGAGTGCTGGTAGAAGATGCTGAAGTATTTGCTGATTAAATAAAACTGATCAGAATTATCATAATAAAATAAGTGACCATTTCTGGCAAGATTGGTGAACAGTGATCATGTTTCTGTAACAGAAACACTTGAGAAGTTTTGAGTACCAATAAGCATTTTGCCATAAATTACTTTAGTATGCATATGGCAGAAGTCATACATGCATTCATTGGTGAGATATTGATTACCATATTAGTACGGTTTTATAGTGCAAAAGGAAGATGCCAAGGCTAAACAAAAAAGTTGCCAAGACTTTTTCAATTAGCAGCAATTGGAGGTGGCATAATGAATGTTATTGACAGTAGACAGGGTGCTTATAAAGTGGATTAAGTCCCAACTTCCTGAAGGTGTCAGCATTTCTTTGAAGATGCTTATCAAGCAGGTAAAAATCTAAAAAACTGTTTTTGGAAACATCATTGGTTGTAGTAGGTGGTGATGTAAGCTTGGTTCTCCCTTTAAGGACAATGTAATATGTATGTTATAATAAACATATGGTTACACGGGTTTTAAAGGTCAGTTTCTGTATTATAGCAGTGGCCAGGTCCCAGTGTTGCTCAAGCTATTTAGGGTGGTGGTTTGTCAATTGCTGAATGTTGGAGCGCATCTAGGGGCTATTTTCATTCATGATAGATATTGTACCGTATATAGATATACTTTTGGTTGTGTTTAAATGAAGGGGAAAATCATTTTAATAAATTTAAATTTATCAAGATTTAATTGGTCTATTGTGCTTTACAAAGTATGACTCTTCTGGTTATCATTGTCATCATCATTATAGTTGTTACTTTAGATTTTCCTTTTTGAGGTTGGATGGGAAGTGAGGTCTCTCTTCCCTGTAGTATTTAATCTTTTGTGTTTTCTCCCTGAATTCTTACTGGGTTTAGGCCTTTTATCTGTGCTTGTTTTCATGGTCCTCTGAACTTCTAACTGCCCTTCAACCTGTTATTCATTTCTATACCGACTAATTTTCTGACTAATCAGTTCTCACCAAATCATATCCAACACAGTGATCCTGTCTTATAACTATGCAGAATGCAATAGGAATGTAAGCACAACTTTCAACTAAAAGTTTTTTTCAACAAAGAGGTTTTATTTACTTATCCTCCACCCTTGCCATTTAGAACTAATAAAAGTGTTGCTATTTACCTAATGTAGCCGAGGCATTGTAGGGGGAGTGGTATTTGGAACTTGATTGGTACAAGTTGGTGCAATTGTATGAAAAGCTTTTTTCTTAGCAGAGCTGTGTGCAACAAATTCAGCCTGAATCTCAAGCCACCATAAGTGTTGTATTTTCAGTGATGCTTAGAAGCACTGTTGTAACTCTTCAGAACAATTGTCATAGAAATTTTTGTCCATGAGAATTTTATTTTTAGTTTCAAAAATTCTGTGAAAAGAAGTTGCCTATATAGACAGACTTGGTAAAGTTGGTTTCAAGCGATGTATTTTGCTGGTCACAGTGTTGATGTAAAGCCAAGGATGAGGCAACCCTTACTGAGGATGTGCCCCCAGTTATCATAGAAGATTATTACTACTTTTCAACTAAATTGCTTTACTGTCAGTATCGGTCTTTACTGTAGTTTATAACAGTGAGAATCATGTATTTTTCCTGCCGTGGGTTGCTCAGTACTTAGTGCAAAATGCTAGTATTGAAGGTTGCAGTTAATTCAAGTGTATTAATACTGTTATTTATTGTTTGAAGGGCAGTACTTCATGGTTTTTCCTTCACCACTTTCCAGAAGCAAGATATTTTTACATTGCCCAAATATTTTTACTAACTGTACACTTGCATGTTTTGCCAATGTCATGGCCTGAGAGCTCACCTATTGCTCCACTTCCCTCACAGGTGGAGCTGGAAGGCATTGACATGCAGCAACAAGACATGAGGGATGAAGAAGGAGGCCCTTTTAAAATTCATCGCTGTCCACAGTGCAACTACTCGACCAAGAATAGAGGGCATTTAAGGCTTCACATGTACACCCACACGGGTTACAGACCTTACCAGTGTTCTTATTGTCCCATGAGTTTTTCTCATAATACTACCCTGAAAAATCATATAAGGAGACACACAGGCGAAAAGCCTTTCAAATGCAGACATTGTAATTATTCTGCCAGTAGGAAACAATTATTAAAGTCGCATGTTATAAGCAATCACATGGATAAATTATAGAAGTGAAGGGCTTTTAATTGTTTGCACAGTGGAGAAAAACTTTACAGATTTGCCACTGAATTAATGACAGGAATATAATGCAAAACAAACACTGAATACATTAAAGTCTCTTTGGTACATATCTCTCTTACCAGTGCAATTGAATTTTCATTGCTGAACTTTGGAGGAATTACTTATAGTAGTAATGTACTACAATATCTCTATGCTGTCAAACAGTAATGTACTACAATATTTCTATGCTGTCAAATATCTTGGTAACTCCTGGTCAGAATGGGACCCTGATGTATTAGTCAGGATGGTTTTTATCTTAGTGCAATGCTTAAAAGATTAAAATTTAAGTAGTTTTTCTTACATTAAATATACTGGCAACATTTTGTCCAGTCTGCAACAGTATGACCGTTCCTGTGTTGCTGTGCATTTATTTTCATTGATGAAATTTGGGATGTAGTTGGAGCATGCATGTTTCTAGGCTTGGATATTCCTGAACTTTTACTTTCATTTATCTTTGAGAATGTAAATGAAAATGTAAATCATCTGGTCTTTGATCAGTATCTGAATTCTGGTTGAAACAGTGAAGTTCTTGCCTGTCTAGTAGTTTTTGAATTGGTTGTTTTTCATTGTTGTGAAAGGTATTAGAAAAGAACACTTCCTGTCTGGTCACTCAGAGGTATTGAGCATCGTATGTAAATGTGTTTCAAGATTGCCGTGCAATATGCTATGCATCAAATGATTACAGTGTGCCTTATTCTCATTTACTGTGTTGGCCTCAGTTCGCATCCTCTCGTCTGTCAAACTCAAAGTAGAGATCTCTGTCATTCACATCCTTTTGTTTTGGTTGCTGTGAATTGTTTGTCTAACATTACAACACCTTCATTTGTTAGTTGTAGTAATGAGACTCTACTATGAATGAAATGTAAGTTGCTACTGTGATTAAATGTAAGTTGCTTTCAGTAGTCAAATAGGGGAGTAAGGCAGCCCATTGTCAGAATCATGAATTAGATTTTTTCCTGTTTTCTTGGATCAGTGGATCCATGTAACTTGTTGGGTGTGACCAGTGAAGGTCTCACAAAGATTTGAGCATATCATCATTCCAAGTAGGTCTTCACTGTTTAACATTTATTACACAATTTACTTGGGGTGCATCTGCAGAGGATAACATTTGGTGCTTTCCTCTGCACCTGCCATGAGTGTGTGGAGTAAGTACAACTAAACCTGATTTTGTAGTTAAGCTTACATGCTTTGTTAGTGTCCTTATTTGAGAGCTCACCTATTGGTCCACTTCCCTCACAGTTGGAGGTGGGGGGTATTCACAAACAACAGCAAACTCTGGAAGACAAAGAATGAAGACCTTCCACCAGTCACCACTGTCCTCATTGCAGCTGCACTTCAAAGACTAAAGGAAATTCAAAGTTCCATATACACACAACACAGGTTACAGACCCTACCAATGTTCTTACTGCCCCATGAATGTTTCACATACCACAGCATTGAAAAAGCATATGATGACACACAGGTGAAAAGCCTTTCAAATGTAGTTATTGTACCTATTTACCATTAAGAAAAATTAATTGAAGGCCCTTATAAGTATTTACATGGACAAACTACAGGTGGTCCCCAGTTATCGATGGATTCGGTTAACAGCGATCTGGTTTTGTGGTGCTTGTCTAGCGGCGATTACACAGTACAGCTGTTTATTATGTAATAATATACAGAAATATATATATACATAACACTGAATTATTGGCACTCTTCTTACTCTATTCTACCCTAGATACTATACGTACGTATATGGGAAGGTATCTTGGACTAAGAATTTTGTGGCAATACTAGTTGCCAATTTCTTCTCACAGGCACTGATACATACCTAACAGAGCCCCCAATGTCAGGTTATCAGCATCAGTAAGTGCTGAAAATCGCTGATTTTCGTTTATCGCCAATTTTTGCTTATCGTCTTGCTATTGGAAAGAAACCCCGCCGATAACCAGGGACTGCCCATATTTACCCTAAAAGGTGCACACTTTTTTGCCCCAGTGCCCAGGCTTTTGCCCTAAATATACAGTGATCCATCAATCTTAAAAGAAGAACAGTTCAGCATTGGTACTTTTTGAATCTGTATAAATTTTCTATATGATTGATCAATGAGCTGTTGTTCTTGGGTGTAAGTTTAGAAGAGAACCTGTAAAAATATAAAGTCTGTCATAGAGGTATTTTTTTAATTGCAACCCTTGTTTTTGGTGTCTAGTTGCAAGTACTATATGTTACAGCGTGTCTTTTGTTTCTGCTAAGGAAGACTTACTTTCTACGTCATTATGAATAGTGTATGCAAGGTAGTACATACAAATACTGTAGAGCTTACTCTGAAAGTTAAGTTTTAAACTTAGTGTTATTGTGGTCAAGCATTTTTAATGCCATTCTGTTGAAAGTCACAAGCATGCTAATGTTTTACATAAGAAAAGATTTCATAGTACATATATCGTGGATTGTGTTCTGCTTTCCTGCCTTCATGTTTATCAGATGTTTTGAATATTAATTTCACTGTAGTTTGGCATTAATATACGTACATAAGTATATGTATGTATAGAAATCTGTGCTGTTCTGCATTTTTGTATAGAAATAGAAATTTCTTAGACAGCAACATAAGCAATTGAAATATCAATTAGAAAACGAGAAAGTGCACCTTGTAATTAGGTTTGAATGCTTTATGGACATCATGGTCTGAGAGCTCACCTATTGCTCCACTTTCCTCACAGGTGATGGAGGGTATTGACCTACAACAGCAAGCTGTGGGGAAGAGAGGAACGCCTTTTAAAATTCATCGCTGCTTTATGTGCAACTACTCGACCAACATTAAAGCAAATTTGAAGCTCCATATGCCAACCCACACGGGTTACAAACCTTTTCATTGCCCCTACTGTCCCATGAGTTTCTCTCGAAATGCCACTCTGAAGAACCATACAATGACACACACAGGCGAAAAGCCTTTCAAGTGTAAATACTGTGAATATCGTAGCAGTAGGAAAGATGTACTCAAGGTGCACTGTGCAAATAATCACATGAGGAGAGCGACTTATAGTGTAGCTGAAAGTTCTTAAATAGCTTTGGATTGAAGAAATTATCTATTCAGATTTTTACTTTTGTTTAGCTGTTTTTGAGATTCTGTCAAACTCATAAGCTGTATGGGCTAAATGGGAAAATAATACATAAGAAATTGTTAAAATTTATTTAATTGGACTTAAATCTGGATATTAGAGTTTTGATCCCATAGGGTGTTGTCACTTACAGTGTACGTACCTTGTTTGGCACAGTTTAGAAGGTACTGTTCTAAAGGTTCTTTGCAGAATACACTTGGTGCATACTTCATTGCTCTGGTTTTTCATTTGTTCATTTTGGTCTCTTCTTAATTAGCTTCCCAACTAATTTGACTATATCTTGCTCATGTGTTCAACACATCGAAAACAAATCCTTCTAGCATTCCCTTTGGGAATATAGAAATTTGACCTCGTGGTCTCATGAAAAAAATCTGTGTTTAATGATATAATACATACTAGAGTTCTGAACTCGTGTGAATGACACTCCTGTATCAAATTAAGTATTTTATCTTGATACAGTAAGTACTATTATGGAAGCAATGTTTGCTATCACTTTTATTTTGTCAGTGCAAGAGTGATGTGCTCTTTTAAACTTGTTGCATTGCTTGGAATACGTATTGTGTTGGTAGCCAAGTGTAATGTTCCTTTGTGAATGTCTTGACAACTGTGTTTACAGTGCCTATTTGATATGCCAATACAGTAGCAGGGAAGGTTCCTTGTGCTGTTCTTTGTAAAAGACTAAAGTAAGGGGTCTAAAGTCTGAATTGCTAATCCAGTCTAAAGTTGTATCTTTTGTGCCTTACTGCAGTACTTAATAAAACTGTTTTCTGCATTTTAGTAGACAAATAAAGGCCCCTAGGGTATAATGCATAACAATACCTGCAGTAATTAACAGCGTTGTTGCAATTGGACCCTCATAGCAGTATTTTTAATTCTTCAATACTGATGTTGAAGTGTCAGATGTGAAGAAGTGTGTAGTATTTCAAATGGAAGCTTTTCAAATGATTTGTGTACATGTGGCAAAACCATACTCATAAAATAATTATAAATTAAGTCTTCTCTTTTATTAAATTTACAAGCTACACTTCTGTACCTTATCAAGACTGTATATTTCTTGATGATAATAAATTTTTCTTGAAATTAGACATGATTATGTTGAAATGACCTTATGCTGAAACCTTTGGATACAGGATAAGCATTGTTTAGTGTTTGAAACAAGAAAATCTTGCAAGCTTCTCTATTGCTGGGAGTTGACAGTTGACAGGTTCTGATAGAAAATTGTGTCAAACTTCTCTTACTTTGTACATGCACAGTAGTACAGTACTATATTAACATTTTAGTTATTCATTTAATTATCTGTACATTATTTAGACTGAAAATAAATAAAGTAAGTTGACTTAGAAGAGCTTGCACTCTGTAGATTCCGAGCTTGGTCAACGACCAAACATCTGCCGCGGATATGCACGAGTTGCCAGATGCCACAGATTCCTTGTTTTTACAATCTTTGATTGTTTTTACTGGTTTCCAGCTAGCGCTAGAAGATATTCTGTTGTTAAGACCTCAGGTTTGTTAGCTTTGAAAAACAAATTAATTAAAAAATTTGTCATATTTTTAATGTCTTGAAGTTGGTTTTTTTTTTTCAGTTACAGAGAATTCCACAGTGTAATATTTCTAATTCAAATGAAAATGAAAGAGATACATATGTAGGTAAAGCAAATGAAGGCAAGAAAGTTATGGCTAAAATTCAATAAAAGGTACTTTGTACTTCTATACAGTGGGCCCCCTTATTTTTGTTCTCCAGATTTGCAGACTCGCACATTTGCGGATTTCTCTCGGAACATTTCCCCGCATTATTCACGGAAAATTCACCTATTCGCGGTATTTTTCTATGAGAAATATCCACAAATTCCTGATTTTTTTTATCAGTTTCATCATAAAATGCACTTTTTTTTTAAATAAAACTATTAAAAAAACCAGGTATAAAAATTTTTAGTCGGGTTTTCTTGAGTTTTAACTACAAAATAGGAGGTTTTAAGCATTTTTATAGGGGTTCCAACTATTCGCAGGTTCTAACTATTCAAGGAGGGGGTCTGGTACACATCCCCTGCGAATACGGGGGACCACTGTATGTCCTCAGAAGAGAAGTGAAAGGGTCTGTGAAGGGATGAAATAATTTAATCTTTTTCTTCATACGTAGTACATACCTTAAGCTGTCATAAACATCGTCTCATTTCATAAATAAGTAACTGTATTTGGGCGGTGATCATCTTTCTATTGTTACCTTTAGACTCTGGGGGTTCATCCCTTCGTCCAGTGCTAAGAAACTCGTGCCTGCTTGAAGATATGACTTATTCTTGACCAGTAAATCTTTTCTTTCGGATAATTTAGGCACAACACAGTCTCCTCAACCCTTTCTCAAGAGAATGATCTACTTATAGTCTCAGGAAGAAATGTTTATCAGTTAAGAAATGGAAATCACTTTGACCTCTTTTAAAATAACCCCAGCTCATTTTTCCTCTTGACGTTTTTTTTTTCCCCTCTCATCATCTTAGTCCATCAGAATCAAGACCATCCATCTTTGCATTTGCCTGCTTGAAAACATTTATCTCACTGTACTACTTAATGTCAAATAAAAAAAATTATATGTAAACTAAATGTTATCAACCTATCAAAATCTTATATAAAATTATTGTACTATGTAGTATTTGGTAGATTACATGTTGGTTTAGAATTTCATCTTATTGTAAGACATGCATACTGGCAGTCCCCAAGTTACAATGGGCTCGGCTTACGACATTATGAGTTTGCGATGCTCTTCAAATATTATCATAAAAAATTGTTAAGCTACTGCGTAAATTAGGGTTATTTAAAACTTAATATGTATATACAAAATATCTCATTGCATTGTTATATAGCCTAGTCTACCCTTTGTCTGATACTCAGCCATGTTGTTTCTAGGCTAATAGAAGGATATTCATTTAAAAAGGAATTCCTACTTAATCTGATTAGGCTACTACCTATTCTAGGTTTATATAATTTTTTAAGGGTACTGTATATTTAGGCTACATATGTTGGTCACCTACCAACCAGGCTTGGAATCTCGTGATGCACCAGTCTTTCTTCAGCCGCCTTGGAGAGTAGTGTGTCGCTTTGCTCTTCTTCCCCCAAGCCAGTTTTTTTGATCGACGCCTGTACCTTGTTGCTATATGAACTGAAAATTGTGTAGCCTGTTCATCAAATCCTAGTAACCTATCACCTAACATTAGGTTCCAGGCTACAAACAATGGCTACCATCGTCTAAATTATTCACAATAAATCAGTTAAGGCTAACAGTTCATGTAGGCTACTGCCTAGGATATTGTAGACACCATTATCTAGAAAGACTAACTAAATTAATAATAAATTATGGAACAATTCTTTATCTAAAACTTCCAAAACGAATGACAAATTCATTAAAATTATCTTTTTCACAAATACTAGGCTTTTCCATCACCATAGCACATTATGCACCTGTGCAGCCAGGCGAATAGTTGCCAGATACTGCTTGCTGAATACTTCCATATTTATATACCTATTGTCCAAAACATTAAGGCAACTGATGCAATACTTTGTAGCGTAACTGTACCATAAATGCCGAATTTCAGTTGAAATTTTCATTTCATTCTTTTAAATGTAGAAAAATGCAACTCAAGGCATCCATAGTAAGTAGAAATAAAAGCATTAAAAGTAAGACAGATCTGTCTGATTCTGTTAACATGGAATGCAATACAGGCAGTCCCCAGTTATTGGGGTGGGGTGCGGGGGGGGGGGGGGGGGGGGTGTTGTTCAATTCTTGACGGGGTGCTGATAAGGGAAAACTGCCTTTTAAATCTTACAGTTCAAAGCAATTTAGAAGTACTAGTACCAACTACAGTGGGCCCTCCGTATTCGCATACTCACGCATTTGTGGATTTCTCTCTGGAACTTATCTTCCCGTTATTCGTGGGAAATTCACCTATTTGTGGTAGTTTTCTATGAGAAATACATATCCACAATTTTTTTTTTATCAATTTCATCATAAAATGCACTTTTTCTGATAAAACTATTAAAAAAAAACTGGTGTAAAAATTTTTAGTGGGTTTTTCTTGAGTTTTAACTAACAAAATAGGCCATTTTAAGCATTTTTATAGGGGTTCCAACTATTTGCGGGGAGGTCTGGTACGCATCCCCAACGAATACTGGGGACCACTGTACATCTATTGACCTACACTTAGTTACTAAGTGTAGGTCAATTCAGTGAAGGATTAAATTTCTCCTTTCTCGCATCTTTCCCCCTTTTTACCAACTTTAGTTTTCCTTATGTATATTTTCAGTTTATCTTTGAGCAAAAAAAGGTTAGGTTGCATTTTCTTAAAACATATTGTAAAAATATCACTTAAATGATGTCAGTAATTTCCTATGGAATTTAGTTTTTGATGATAAATACTGTACCCTCTTATTGTTGTATAGTAGTATTTGGGAAAGTTTTTCTTGCATGGAATGTTCTTGTTTCTCAAGTTTAAGTTCATATTTTGTGTTATGAAAATCAGTTTTAAATACTACTACATACGTACTACTATTGCTTACTTCGGTACTTTTTTTCAAATTATGAATGTCACTACAGGCATTCAAATTGGTTCAAGGGTAGTTTCAGGAATTAGGAATTTGTGCCAACATTGTTTCTTTGTTGGTTTTCACATTTTTCCAAAACTTAGTCAGAGGATTCTCAGTTAGAGACATAGTATATCTGCTCATGTAAAGAAAGCAAGATTTACTGTAACAACTCATTAACTTCTCATACTGTGATTTTAAGACGGGCCTTTCCTCACAGATGGAGTGGATGCCTACGAATTGGAATCCCAACAACTACCAAGAGGTCGTCGTCAAGAAGCATCGCTGCAGCTACTGTAGCTACTCGTCTAATTTGAGGACCTGTCTGGTCACACATATGCGGACTCACACTGGCGAAAAACCCTTTCCTTGTAGCTATTGCCATCTGAGGTTTTCTGATCGTACCAGTCAAAGGAATCATATGCGTAGACACACGGGAGAAAAGCCCTTCAAGTGTGATAAGTGCCCTTATCGTGCCAGTAGGAGTTCTAGTTTGAGAGGCCACCGCACACGCATTCATAGAGAGTTTCATTAGCAGGCAATACAAAACTTTGGCCGTTGATCTTTTTCACTGTGTTTGGTTTAAACTCAATGATCCATTATGCAGAGATATTTAGCATTCTATGAATCTCTTCATTAACTGAAAGGTAGCATTAGTATAGATGGTTATCTATCTTGGTATCAGCTGAAAGTCATATTGTTTAGGTGATTTGCACTTGAGTGAAACTTTTGTTTAAGTAGTCAATTTTTATGTTGCTTTTTATCAATTACCATAATCATTTTTACTACTATATTGATTATACTTATCTAACTTATTACCTTGTGTGCGCCATCATCCTGTATGAAAGCACACAGTGATTGTGGTATAGTACTTACAAAACCTCACTTTCTGGCAGTGAGGCAGTGCTAGAACTGAGTGTGAATGTAAGCAGTTTGCTATAATGGTGAATTTTCAGTACAAGTAGGTAGTGTAGTTTTTGGATCGTTGAGGATTTCTAGTCATTGTCATTTGTTTTGAAGTTGAATGCTTGATAATCAGAATTTATAAATGATTTTATTATCTTTGTAAGTAAGTGAAGATTTTATTACAGCATTGCACTTTAGTACGTTTGAAAATGGCTATGTTTGGTGTGAGAGAGATCAATTAAATCTTGATGTTAAACATTTCTTTTTGGAAACAGAACCAAGAGACATCAGCAGATGATGTTCAGTAGTCAAAAGGATGATGATTTAATTAACTATATTTCAGTTCTCAAATCTGAGGCAACTCAAATCATACTGTGTCATAGCTATAAATACTTATGACAAATTCAATTCCCGTTCTTCTAACCAAAACTTGAGGAAATACTTATACAGGAAGAGAGAGAGAGAGAGAGAGAGAGAGAGAGAGAGAGAGAGAGAGAGAGAGAGAGAGAGAGGCCGTTGTTAAATAGGCAAAGGGCGAATGAAGATCAAAATTGTAAGACCCTACAAGGCAGCTTAACTGTTGGTGTGTACAAGTGATTTGCTGAAAGTTGGCTGACCTTGTAAATACACAAGATTCTCACTGGCAGCCCATTGTTGGATAATAGGTATAGAGACATATGGATTGGACTTAGTTATGCTAAGTTAATGATGCCAGCTGCCTCCTTATCAGAAATGAATTTGGCCACTCAGATGGAAACATGGCGTGTCATGTGGAATAGGGTCCGTGAGTATCATCAGCCTTGAAAGTGATAGTCCAGAGGTTGGTGAAATAATGAGTTTTAATTAGTTTGCTGTTTTTTGAATAAGGACTTGGCCGCAAAGCCCGCACCCTAAACTAGGGAAGGAAGGTATGTAAACCTTATCACTTTATTCCAAGGGATGGAGGAGGACTGTGAAGGAGAGTGTGAATCTATACTAGGGACAGCTTATTTTACAATGGCACAAAGATGAGAACTCCAAGAAAAACAGTGCTGAGGGCAGTAGCACCACAGTAGTGTAGTATATATATATATATATATATATATATATCTATATATATATATATATATATATATATATATAAAAAGGGATTTTTGTATTGCAAATGCATCTTTGAAATGATAATATATAGCAATAAGTTGAGGATGCCTTTGGATGTGATGTGAAATAAACTGGAAAGTCATTCTTAATCAACAATTCAAAATCAACCTTTCCCTCATTCATATATTTCTGAATGCTCTGACTGAATACTACAAATCTATGTACGTACTACTGTACATGTTCTGAGTTTTAGTAACTTTGTTGTTTCAAGTATTTTCAATGTAATTTCCATAGATCACAGTTTTCAATCATTATTCGTCTTTTTGAAGAGATAAATGTAAGGTTTCAGTTACAGTTTTGAAGGCATAACTGGCTTAAATACTTTTAACTGAACCATCAAGCCAGAGTGACAGAGTGCTCTGTCAATTGAATTATAATCACCAGCAGGAGCAGTGTGCAGTTTTTCTCTTCCATGTAGTTCTTGAAAATGGAAGTTAGATCTTTAAACTGCTATACACAGGAAACCCTTTAAATAGAAATTTTTACTTAATATCAGTGATCATACTTTATATATATATATATATACAGGCGGTCCCCGGGTTACGACGGGTCCGGCTTACGACGTTCCGAGGTTACGACGCTTTTTCTTAAATATTAATTGAAAAATCCGCCCTGGGTTACGACGCTTGTTCCGAGGTTACGACGCTGACGCTTCCGACGCTCCGAGTTTACAACGCTTTTAAAAAACACAAACTATGATAAGAATCCTTTATAGTTTAGCACAGTTTCTCTCTCTCTCTCTCTCTCTGTATTTTCTGATGAAAATAATCACTAATTAGTGTATTTTGATGTTTATTTTCATGACTAAATACATTTCATAAAATATAAAATTAATCAGACTGCGATCATGAAGCCAACAAATACATATGTATTTTTTAGAATTCTTCTTCTGTTTTAATATTACATTACAATGTTTCATTATAGCTGTCAGTAACTCGGTATCTCCATAAAAATAATAATTCTCTCTCTCTCTCTCTCTCTCTCTCTCTCTCTACTACAAAGATGTATGTTTTTTTGTATGATAAAGAAATGATTTACTATTTTCAAATATTAATATTAATTTATACAGCAATAATATCAATTCAATAAAGAAAATACCATAGTGAATTAGTAAGATTTTAGCTTATATTTAAAAAATTATGGAAGAATGAAGGAAATCCCAGTCTTCTCTGTAACCTTTTCCTCAGATGCAGGTACTAAAACTGTCAGATATATCAAGTTCTGTGACAGCCCGAGGGGGAAGAGTTGGGGGAAGAGCTGCAGTGTTGCAATGACGTGGTCCTGAAATTTTTCCCCCCCCTCTCTCTCTCTCTCTCTCTCTCTCTCATTTACTGAGACTCGAGATTTTTTATGTACTTGTACTATTTGTTTTTTAATACTTTTCAAATAATAACAATAATAATAATAATAATAATAATAATAATAATAATAACTGTAATTACAAAATTCATATGTGATAGTATTTTAAAGAAATACAATACGTACTAATCTATCCATGTCACTTTTAATTAAGGTTAACTCTCTCTCTCCTCTCTCTCTCTCTCTTTTGCCACACAAGATAATAATGTGTCATTGTGGTAACTCAATCCCTCTCTTTCGCTGGAAGCGTTATAAGTATTTTTTGAGAGAACAGAGAGAGATAAACACACTCTCTCTCTCTCTCTCTCTCTCTTTTACCGAGATATAAGAATTTTTATGGTACTAGTATGTAAAATGTTTATTGATAATTTCAGTTATTTAATAATAATAATAATAATAATAATAATAATAATAATAATAATAATAAAACTTTAATTACAAAATTCATAATGGTCGTATTTTAAAGAGATGAAAATGACCTTTCCATTTCACTTGTAAGGATAATTCCTCTTTCTTACTGAGATGAGAGAATTTTTATGGTAGATGCATGTGTTTATTATATTTTCAAATAATAATAATAATAATAATAATGATAATAATAATAATAATAGAAGTAGTAATAATACCATAACTAATTTCAAAAGAAAATTCTTCCCTTTGTCTTTTTCTGTATCAATTTCCCTAACTCAACTCGAGTGACACTCGGAGCTTAATGCCATACAATGGGCAACGAATTTAATGGTTTTATGTAATTCTCTCTCTCTCTCTCTCTCTCTCTCTCTCTTACTGAGATGAGATCATTTTCATGGACATGTATGTAATAAGTTTATCATTAATATTTTCCAATAATAATACTTATTAACTGTAAGTACAATATTCATATCTGAGTATTTTAAATACAATAATCATTCCAATTCTCTCTTAAATACTGTGAGGACAACTCTCTCTCTCTCTCTCTCATCTCGTCTCATGTAATTATCTCGTCTCTCTCTCCTCTCTCCCTCTCTCTCTCTCTCCACAAGATACTTGTCATACATTTGGTGTTTCTATTTCTTCCTTTTATCTCTCTCGCTCTCAGCAAAAGAATTGATAGACAGACAAACATAATTGCACAGTCCTCTCTTTCTCTCTTCTCTGGAGAAATATATGTGTTTATGGGAGGGGGAAAAAGTTGCCTACAGACTCATTTCAATCTATTGAAACCGTAAGGAGTTATTTTTTTTTTTCTCTCTCTCTCTCTTGTATTTTAATGAAAATATACAGTAATTTGTGAATACACAGTGTTGCACATGAAAAAAGTAAATTAGTGATAATTTTAGAGATAAGCCCTAAGAAAAATTGCAAATTAGTAGTGAAATTTTCCCTGTGGACATGTTTTCAAGAACGTCGTTCCGGCTTATGACGATTTTCGGGTTACGACGCGTCTTAAGAACGGAACCCCCGTCGTAACCCGGGGACCGCCTGTATATATATATATATATATATATATATATATATATGTGTGTGTGTATATATATATATATATATATATATATATAATATATAAATAAACCAGATTATATTTGTAAATGAAATCTCAAATTTCAGTATACCTTTTTTCTTGTGGAATATAAAAAATAATGTATAGCAGCTTTCACCCCGTATACACACGTGTTGCCAGATGCCATAGATTCATTGCTTTACAATCCTTGATTGTTTTTTAACCAGTTTCCAGCTGGTGCTAGATTATCATCCTATTGTTAAGACTGAAGGTTTGTTAGCTATGAAAAATACAAATTTATTGAAAATTTGTAATTTTTTTTAGTTAAGTTAGCCAGTGAAATGTTAAAATAGGCAGTTATAAGAGTTTTAATTTAAGGGGTACATGTTATGTATTTAGCATTTATAAGCAGTTACATATAAGCATTTCTGTGGTGGGCTCTGGAACCTATCCATACAAAAAAAGTGGGGTATTACTGTATGTTTGAATTCCTCAAGTTCATTGAACAAACATTTATCCTTAATGTCAACTATTCCACTGATACTGATTGGGTTCACACTATGGGAATTATCTAGAGGATTTTGGGTAGGATTTTTGATAATATTTTAGGTGACGGCATCATGGGATATTTAAATTTTGATTGTAAAACAACTTTGTATTAATCATATGAACCCATTAATGTTATTGAGCAGCAGTGGCTTGCAGTAGCTGGAAAGCTCATGTCTTGTATTTACTGAGTTTGCGTTTTCTGTGTGAAACAGTTTTGTATTTTGTTTTGGATTTGCACAGGCATGTATACTGAAAAATTGCTGAATACAGAAAAAATTATGACCCAATTTTTTTCTGTTCAGCAGTTTTTTTTTTTTTTTTTTTTTGCCATATTCTTAAGCTTTTGAAAAATGTAATATATTTTTTTGTTGCAAAAATGTAACAGAGGGCATTGTATATCTGTGAATTACTTCTGTTGAAATTCTAACTCTGCCCAGGGTCAGTCAGTTTTATAAAATGAGAATAGAAAAGCCATTTTTTTTTATCTATGATCATGAATCATTCATACGTAAAAGGTTTAATTATTGTGTATCTTTTTTAAAGTTTGAATTAAATCCAACTCCAAGAAGGTGCTTTCTTCCCATTACAGTATCTTCTTTTTGTGTAATTGGTGAATGTATTTCATATTTTGTTTTAACAGAATGTCAGCATTAATGTAGACGAATAAATAGTAAATATTGTGAAAAGTACATTTATTTTTCTAACCATACAAAGCAGCAAACACATCAGATTGTCTAAGCTTTACTTTGGGAAATTAAAGTTCTTGGCATGTAACATTCCAGCAAAAGGGAAGGAAATGTGTCCATTTTCATAATTCTCTCCTTTCTCTTTTATCTTTGGCTCTTTCTGCCAGAACTTTCGTCTGGTTCAGATCTTTGTCTGCAATCTTTTCATTCCCTAAATCATTTTCCCTGAACACCACACATCTGTAATACAGTAGCATAACCTTTCATTGTACATTAAACACTGCCCATGACTTTCAGTATCTGTTGTTACACCTTTCAGAGTCTCCTTCCTTTTCTTTGTAAAGAACTATGTATCCACTGAATAGAGAAGCAAAAATCTTAAAAAATTATTAGAAATTTTCCATGCTCTGATGGCAAGCAGGATACTTTAAAATCATCAGTTGAATAGCTAAGGATTTTTCACCACATGGAAAGAGTATGGTTTGTTAACTGGTACGTATGTACTTTTTCTTTAGCATTTCTGTGACTAGCACTGGAAAGTACAGTTGATTATTATATAAAGTATATGATTGCATGATGTCGTGTTCTTAGATAGAAAGTGACTCTAAGGGTGGCTCCCTTCCCTTCAGGTGGAGCAGGAGAGCATCAACCGGAAAGTGCGAAGGACAGGAGGAAGTGACGGCAGCCGAAGGTATCAGTGTGGGTACTGCAGCTATTCGACTGATAACACGGGCAACTTGGCCAAACATGTCCGGGTCCACACCAAGGAAAAGCCCTTCCAGTGTTCCCTGTGTCCTTTGACTTTTACGCAGAGCATGAATTTGAAGAGACACGTGAGAACCCACACTGGCGAAAAGCCCTACAGTTGCAGTTTTTGTCCTTATAGGGCTAATCAGAGCACTTCAGTGAAAAGCCACATATTCAGCCGACACAGGGATAAATTTGAAGAATCACTGCGTTAACTCTAGTGTGACCAGTGAGAGAACTGATGGGCCTAGCAGATTTCCATGACTGTACTTAATTTACATAGAAGGGACATTTTAAAAGCTTTATTAATCTCCAACATACATAGATCCTTTGTGATCTATACTCTGTTTTGAAGACAGAGTTGAAATAATGACACTTCATATATAAGTGAATTATCTTACATGGGAATTGGTAATTGTAGAATTAGTTAATAGATAAAGTTGAAATTTTTACTTCAGAGATGTTTTGCATTTTAATCTTTTTTAGCTATTTTACATGTATTGTTTTTTGGCTTCTTACCTGGTAGCCACTCATCACCTGTAAGGAAATGCTAGCGTAAAAGAGAAGTATGTACACTGAAGTGTAGTAGATTGTTGCTGGACATTCTATAAAGCTAAGTTTTGGCTCTTGGTAATTAGTGAAGCTTCAGGATCACTGACCTTTCCAAGGGTTGAAAGTTTTAGGATTTTATCATTGTTTCATACAGTACTACATACGTATTCAGTTTTATTTTTTTGTTTTTAGGATTTAAGGGAAATGTTCTCTGGTTTTTCTTATTTAAATGTAAAGTTAGAAGAATCATAGGTTTGGATACCATAGAGTAGTAGTGCTTGATTTGCTTAGTTAAGAAAAAACAATGAAAAATTAGTCTTAAATTTTCTGATTTGCCTTAAAGTGCTTGGAGTATTATCTTGCAAACATGGTTTGCTTTCAGCTTCATTAAATGATAGATCAATACTAGATGTATTTTATATGTTATTGTAGTGCATAACTAAACTCATGCTCTTTGCAAGCTCACTTTTGTAAGTTTGGTCAATTAAATTTTTTTTTTTCTTTCAAGTATACTGTTATTGCTGTTCTGTATCTGCCTTTCTCCCCAAGTCTTGACTTCATACTGACATGTTGTCCAGTGTTTAATATGAGGATCATTCCTTACTTAGAATCTTTCTTCTTGCTTTCTCAAAGTTTTTGACTCTCGTAATGTTTGAGAGCTAAGTTTGTCAATATTTTGGTTATGTTGTTAAGTATGGTACTGTAAGTGTGTCTGTGTCTGTTATACCTCACAGTTTTGTAACACGCCCTTCTTAAAATTTGATATCCTAATATTCCTCTCTCTCTCTCACGCTCTCTCATGAAACTTTTCTTTAGGTATAGATGTAGGGTCACTTCATACTTGTGATAGTTACTGACACTGAATTGATAAAAATCAAGTTTTAGTAAAAAGGCAGTATATGTATGTCCTTTTATTCTTCATGTGTTCATGCTGCCAACACCTTGTTTGCTCTTCAATTTTATGCTGTTCTGTTATTGCATTACTGCTTGAGCTGTCTGAATTTGTTAGGCAGAAAGAGGTTGGTTTTACTCTGAAAATGGGTTGGTGTTCACTCTGAAATGGGGGTTGGTATTCACTTTGAAATGGGGTTGGTTTCACTCTGAAAATGGTGTTGCGTGAATCTTTTAGGAAATATTTGCCTTGTGGATCAAATTCTGCGTTTTCAAACTGCTATTCAGTTGTTAACATTCTCTCTCTCTCTCTCTCTCTGACAATATTGTAGCACGTTTCAGAAGTATGCACGAGTTGGCTTGAATTAGTGGCAATTTTGCCATGAGTCAAGTTGTATTCTTATTAGGAAGGGGCTATTTGTTTGACATAAATATAACTGCTATGAAGGAAGTGACTACAGTGCCCAACCTTTTTATAACTAAATATGCATATTTTTAATGGTAAAAAATTATATTTACTAATTTTCAAATACTAATCTATATGTAAACAGCAATATATCAATATGTACTAGTAAAATGCTAAATTAAAATCACACAAAATCACAAAACAACTTGCCATTGTACATAAACATGCTCTATACAATATTAGTATCCTAAAAGATGTACCTATAAAGTCAATATAATTTCAAAATCATCATACAACACAGGGAAATGTCAATACTATATGTAAAGTGTAACTTGGTGCATTATGGTATGCACAGAGTGATCCAGTATGCCAAAGAAAATGTGCAAGTCTAAATGATAGGGGTTACTTAAGAGTAACAGTTGATTTTGTAGCATGACTTTGAAATGATTTTATGGTGTTCTAAGATGATAGTTTGTGGTATATTTCTGTCTGAACTGTCAAGTTTGGCAATGAACTGTCAAAACAGGCAGTTATAAGTGTTTTAGGGTGTATATAACCTACTTAAGAGTAACAGCAGTAGGAGAGTACTGTAATGTAAAATTACTTTGGGTAATTTGGAATATATATTTTTGTTTGAAATTATATTGAATTGTTTTAGTATGATGATTTAAGGTACATTTGTATTTTAACTGTCAAATTAAGCAGTGAAATTTTAAAATACGCATTTACAAGTGTTTTAGTTTAAGGGGTACAAGGTATTTGGCATTTATAAGCAAGTTATAAGCATTTTTATGGGGGATATTTTGCATTTCTGTGGTAGGTTCTGGAACCCATTCCCATGTAAAAATGGAGACCACTGTAGTGTTGTTATTTCATATGAAGGACTGCAAAAAATACCAATACTGCCTGACTGACTACTAAAACTGGCTGATTGGTGTACTCATAAAACTCCTATAGCATTAGTACAGTATAAAGTAGGTTAATGAAACGATTACAGGCAGCTCCTGGTTAATGGTACTTCCTCGCCCAGAAATAGATTTTTCCTACGTCAAAATCCCTTTTATGGCACTTGTATAGCCCCCATAAAATTGGCGATTGATAGTGTCATAACAGTCCGAGTTTCAGTTATCGGATTAACCAAACCCAGCCCCATAAATTGCTGCATTTCAGTTAATGGGGGTTTTTGCCAATAACCGAGGACTGCTTCCACTTGAGAAATGAAAATGAAAGTAAAATGTAGCTCAAGTATTTAAACAGCTGAGTGAGAAGAGGGAAGGGAGCAGCTGAAAAGTAATAGGCAGAAAGAAATGCACCAGGGGACCAAGGGGTCACTGCAGGTGCTTTCAGTGTTTTTACAGCGTGCTTCACAAGGCACCTTGTAAGTGGCACCCCTGTACAGTGTAAAGCTGGCATTATGAAAGGCATATCTTCTTTATTATGCAATCTTCTCTGCATTTACTCACAGAATATTAGTTAGTGTGTTTTCTTTCAAGTGTTATTGTTGTAAGAAAAGTAACTGAGAAAAATAGAACTTTTCTTAGGCAAGCATTATTAAATGGTTAAGTTTAATAATAATAACAATTAAGTATAATACAAAATTGGCTCATTCTGTTGGTGAGATGGTTTGTAGACATATTTTTTGTAAAGAACAAATAAAAGTTGATTGTCAAATTCAGCTATTTAATTTCCCTGTGATGTTTATTGTGAAATTTGAACAAAAAATAATGTATACACAGCCACTGAGTCCTCAAAGGAGTTACACTCTCATGGTCCCCCCAGGGCTCCATAAAACAGACCAACCAATTGCATATGTACAAAGAATTCTCTTATAGTTGGTCCCAGCCATTACAGTGCTTACTGTACATATTCCATTCTGTGAAAACTTGCTATGCAAATTTGTGGGTATGTGATAGATTCAGTGAAAGGTGTGGTCATCAATAATGTTTTTGGTTGACTTCATCTTGAATAATATTGAAATGAACGTCATGGTTTTGTTAAAGTTTTTAAAGATTTGAACATCCTTTCAACTTCAAAACATTGGAAGGCTAAGCTGCAGGCATTTACTTTACATATCCTGATGTATTTTGTGTATATACGGCGAGTCCTTGCTTATTGGCGCCATCGGTGAACAGTGCTTTGGTTTTGCAATGCTTGGTGTTGGTAAGCGGTTTATCCCTTCACTGGATTGATGACTTCTCATTATAATACTTTTTGATAAACTGCAATATTTACTGTACAGTATAAAAGTTGATATTTCACATGAGCAGTGCTATCAAGTGTGTTGCACTGGAATGTTTATGTTTGGTTTTGAAATCCTTATCTTATAAAGTGTATTAATCTTTGTCAATATACTTGAGGTGTTATGTTTTTTACGCTTCATATAGCCTAAGCCAGATATCATTTCATTAAGCCATCTTTGCTGTTCAACCAGTTGTTGTCATCAAGCTGTATGGTAATTGTAACAATCTTCTGTCATGTAAAGTACAATGTATTTGATATTTGAAGCCCTGATTTATGTGTTTGTGGTATATTGGTAAAAAGCTTATAGTAATTGAAAATAATGGGGGAAATCAGGGAAATCTCTTCTACATAGAGTTGCAATGACGTTAAAATAGGACTTGTGTAACTGCTCTGTTTTAATATTTGTGATATTGTCAGTAATACAGTCAGTCCCCAGTTATCAGCAGACATGGTGTCAATAATACTTATGGCGTCATAACATCCCTAAAGGAGGCGCCATTAATTGGTTATCGGCACCATTAACTGGATATCTGTGCCATAAGCACCATTAATCACCAAGTTTAGTTAATGGCGGTTTTCGCTTATCAGCACCCTGCCGAGAACAGAACCCCTGCCGATAACCGGGGGTTACCTATATTGTGAAAGATTTTATTATTTATATATTAAAGTATTTGTAGTAATTTGCTTGTAATTCAAATGCAGTACAATCAATTTCAGTTGTCTGTGTGGAAGAAAAAAATGTGAGCTTGTTGGCATGGCCATACAGTAATTGCTTTTACTTCTGTATTTCATAGTTTGATTGTTTTTTTGTTAGTGCATTTGGTAGTATCACAGGAATACTGTATGCCCTATGTATCTCTCATGTTGTTACAATACATATACAGTACCATATATTTGTAGACTAAGCATTTGTGTGCTTTCTCTTACTATTGAAAGTGTACAAAGTACACCTACAAGAGTGAGTGATTTCAAGACTGGCCATTCTTCTTCAGGTTCATCAGCTGCAGCAGGCTCTCTGGAAGGCAGCAGCAACTTCTTCAGAAGGAGACGCTAAGAAGGTCCACCAGTGTCCCTACTGTGATTATACCAGCAGTAGCCGAGGCAATCTGAGAGGACACATAAGAAAGCACACCGGCGAAAAGCCTTACTCTTGCCCATTCTGTAGTGTCAAGTTCACTCTGATGACCACCTTCAAGAACCACGTGAGATTACACACAGGGGAGAAGCCCTTTGCTTGTGAATTGTGTCCTTACCGTGCTGCTCAGAGGTCATCACTGAAAAGTCATGTTTGGACTCATCACACAGACAAGAAGAAGGTTCTGGAAGGGCATCAGTCTAGAGGAGAGAACCGATAAGTGATTGGATGACAAAGAAAAGGAAATTTTAGGCAGAGGTAGAACATCTTTTTCATGCTTCCATTAGGTGAACTCTAGGACTATATACAAAGAGAATGTATTGTTTACTTGTCTTTTCATGTGTGTTAGACTCGAGACTGAAAAAGTTTAGAATCCTTTTGTAATTTTTATTGTAGTAAGGTTGATTTTGTCAAAAGCTACAACATTTTCAATTTATCCATACATGAAATTTTTGTTTAAATTAATAGTCTTAACATCTCAGATCGGGTAAAGCTATCAGTGATAGTAATAGTAGTGCCAAAATTTGATCCTTTTTCTGAGAGCGAAAAAAGCAAAGTTGCGCTTGATTTTGTAGTCATTACATTTCGTCCTTTTAAAATAAACTGAATTGAATGTAGTATAGAATTTGGGCTAAAGGACAAACACTGGGACCTATGAGGTCATTCAGTACTGAAACAGGAATTGAGAGTAAAAGCTTTGAAAGGCATAACAGGAGGAAAATGTTTCAGTTGCTAGATGAATCAATTGTTAGGAGAGGGTGGAAAGTGATGGAAGGGAGAATATGAAAGGAGGTACAATAAAAGGAATGAAAGGGGTTGCAGCTAGGGGCCTAAGAAAGAACCTTAAGTAATGCCTACAGAGCAACTGCGTGTGGTGCAGTGATGAGACAGCCCCCTACTTGGTTTTAAGTATTTTTATAGGGGTTCTAACTATTTGCGGGTTCTAACTATTCACGGGGGGTGGGGGGTCTGGTACGCATCCCCCACGAATACGGGGGGACCACTGTATACTGATACCATACATGAAAATCACACAAACTTAATTATAAAAGCTTTATGTTATAAAAAAGGCACACTTATGAAACAAGAGTTGTATAAATGATTGGGTAACCTTGAAAAAGTAAATGGAGGGTTTATGCAGCCATCATGACGTAATATAGGTTTCAGATGTAGTGCAAAGGGTTAACCAGAGAATGACAGTATATTTTCAAGTTTTTTGGGTTTGTTGATTTTATCTTGAATGATTGCTTTGGATTTTGGTTTTATTTCACATTATTTTGTGAAATGTGTTAACCAGAGTACGCTACCCATTACTGTTGTTAGATCAGTTATTTTGTATAAGAAAACCTGCTGTCTCTGTTGTTTATATTTACTATTATGTAGTTTATGAGCCTAGATGTTTTCACTTTTACCAGTGTGATCAGCAGATTCTTGTGATAAAATTTATTTGAAAACATAAATGGAAAAGTAAGGTGTGCACTACTGTGTTGTGATAGTACTAATGTCCCCTGTTCTGAAGTATAGAACTCAATTATATTAATTGTGGACCTTATAGTGAATATGAAAATGATCAGAGATGGGTGTTTTTTCTTTGTTCTCCATTGCCTACTTACAAATAAAATAACTTGTTTTATTGAAAGGAATCTTCATTCTCCTAAGCCTACAATACCCACGTAGGAGTAAAGAGGGAAAAATTTATTTAGAATTTGGTACTGTACAGGCAGTCCATTATCAGTGGGAGTTCCGTTCCCGACTGCATGATGTTAACCAAAAATCGGCGATAACATTGGTGCATGTTAAAGTAGGGATCAGCACTGAAAATCCAGTCATCATTGTCACTAGACAAGTGCCATAAAACCAGACCGCCGGTAACCGGGGATGTATGTATTTGTTGGCAAATTTTACCGTTTCAGAACAAGACAGTGAGTTATCATACAATACATAAAAATCTGTCATACGGGCAGTCCCCAGCAATTGAGAGGGGTTCCGTTCTGATAGCTTGATGATCAGAGAAAATTGCTGATAACTGAAAATCAGCAATTTTCAGTGTTTATCAGCGCCAATAACCAGTTCGTGGCACCTCTGTTAGGTATGTATTGGTGCCAGTACTCTATTATTGGCGCCAGTAACAGGAAATCTGTGCATTTTGGTGCCAAAAATGGCTAGGCAAGTGCCATAAAACCAGTTTGCTGATAACCAGGGACTGTCTTACAGAAAATAAATATTAATAAAAAAAAATCCTCAATATGCAACCACAGATCCATGGATACCTTAAACATCCTAGTTATGACACAAAATACAGCTATGTAATACCGTACCTGTTACGTATTTGGAGACTTTACTTTTATTTTTCACTATTCATTTCAAAACTATTTATTATGTCCCTGACATATTTTACCAATGTTCATACCAAATATGAAGTGATCAAATTTGAGACAAGTCTCCTGTAAAGGAGATGCGGGTACGAAATAGTGGTGTCATTTAATGTCAATTAATTCTTGAGCATGTTTTGGTGTTAAGTAGCAGTATAGATGTACAAGCCCTAATACTACCTTATAAAGGTACTTTTCTCATGTTTAAGAGCTTGTGCCATATAGAGGTCAAAACTTTTAACTGAAGTGTAGAAGAATACTAACTGCGAAACCGACACTTTCAAGAAAAATACGTTTTAAGACAGAATATTTTGTTGTAATTTAGGAGACCATTCTATTTTGCCCTTTTATTCATGTTCATTTCTTTGTATGGATGATCATGTACTGTATGTTGTGATGACAAGCAGTCAGTCACTATGACTAAGTAAACAACCTCATATGCCTCCGTTTGCTTTATATGCACACACACTCACACTGTGTAACTCAGGATTCTGCCTCTTGTGGACATGAACACAGTTGTGATCTTTAAAAAGGAAACACTATTTGCTGTAGCAGATGTAACAGTGTTGATGGAGTCTTCCTTGCAGGAGTGCTTGTTTCAGTAACTCTTTTGCATTGTGGCTCTTCTTCATGTTTGTGGTGAGTTTTTTTTTTTGCGAATTTTTATCCAAAACATTCCTGGATCTTTTTGAAGTCAGTGATGTGGCAGTTGACACTTGGTAGTCTTCAGTAAGTCAACAAATCAGTCATCAATCACCCCAGTATAATCTTGCTTAGCTAGTGTTTATAAATTGTCAGGAGATTAGATTTGTGGAAGCTGTTGAGATAGTCAGGATAGTCAAATATTCTGTATAGTATTATGTACAGGCAGTCCCTGGTTATCTGCAAACTCAGTTAATGGCAATCCAGTTTAAAATTGGCGATTTATGGCGCCATAACAGGCCGAGTTTCGGTTATCAGCACCATAAGGTGCGGATAATTGTTATGGGGCTATAACTTACCTAACAGGGGCGTCATAAATCACGAGGGTTAATGGCAGCTTTCGCTTATCTGCACCCCACTGAGAACAGGACCCTTGCCAATAACTGGGGACTGCCTGTGTAAGTTGACAGATAACACATAGTACATTGTATGGATACTGGAGAACGTTAAGAGTAAATGTTTCACTCCACTAAGAGAGTTCTTGGTGAAAGAAACAGGGCTGGCACTGAAGACAAAAATTCATGAACATCACTATTTGCATCATTTTCCCCTCAGTTTTACACTTTTGAAGCTGGTTTGCCTTTTAGTTGCCTTTGAAATAAAATTTATATTTAGAACTTATGTCATGAAGTGTGAAAGCTTAAAAGAATGTGAAATAAAAGTTTTTTGTATGGTAGCAAAATTGTATATGTGCCATCAGTTATTTCATTACGTTTGTACTGATCATTTCAAGTTCAGTTTGATATATGTGTCCCTTTCATGACAAAGTGTCATTAACATTATATCTACTGCTGTGAACTGAGTACCTCAAGTCAGAAATGTTATTATGGTGCCAACCTTCCACACAGGTACGGCAGCTGCAGCAGCCGCCTCAGCAGACTGAAGTGGCCAGAGGAGATGCAGGGACAAAGAAGAAGAAGCATCAGTGTTCTTATTGTGATTACTCCACTGATAACAGTGGAAACATCATTGGGCACCTTCGCATTCACACTGGAGAGAAGCCGTACAAGTGTTCTTATTGCCCCTGGGAATTCTCTCAGCTGACCAACTTCAAGAACCACCTTCGAACGCACACAGGGGAGAGGCCATTTCACTGCCCGTTCTGTTCCTACCGAGCCACAAGGAAAGCCAGTTTGCAGAATCATTTGAGGTCCAGGCACCTGCAAATGGTGTAGTGATGTTCTTTGTGAATGGGAGATGCAGTAAGAACATACAAGTTGTGTGCACACAACCAGAAATGCCACCGATTTTCTTAGCAAGCTCTACCAAGAGCAAAGAAAATAATTGGTTTACTATTTGAAATTGTTATGATCTTATTGTGTTTTGGAGAATTGTCTAATTGCAATTCTTAATTAGTAATCTCCAAGTTTTAAAACTTGAGTATTAGTATGTTCTTTAAGTGTATGTATATTTGCTTTTGTGATATTGAAGATTTTTACTTTGCCATAGCATGTATGACGTCAACATAATAGTACTGTACTATGTTGTGAAGACAGGGAAGTTAGTTATTTGTTTTTAAGAGTGAATGAATGTTATATCTATCATTAAAAAGCTTGAAAGATATTTTTTCTTTCATCCTTACTTGATAGGTGTGGTTACAGGGCTTGCTATTATTGGTTTATAAAATGCTTGAAATACCAGCTCTGGATCATAGCTGTCATTCTATGCAGATTTTAATTTGTGATGGTGGAGACCATTTAATAGCTAAGTGCAGAAAAAAAGTAAATAGTACTTCACTATAAATTGCAGCGCTTACCCAAAACCCAAATATTTGACGGCATTTTTTTATGCATGCTAGCCTAGTTATCCAGTTAACATGAGACCTTTGAAGCATCATCTAAATAAACAGAAACCTGATGTTGTCTGTAAAAGCATACTAGCAACATTAACAATAAACACGCCAATGAAAATATCCTGTATTCAGTTGTATACCAAGATTCATACAAAGTTTACGTACGTATATGTATTTAAAATTTAAGACAGGTAGAGAGTTGACTCCCTTTGGGAATAAATAATGCGAACTTTAATTTGGGGCAGTAGGTGCAATAATTAGCATAGTATCCATTTACCAAACATGTAATAGAAGTGAGGATACACTCAGTTTTATATGGGTACTTATGCAATGCACTTTGTTTATTCATGATTTATTTATCCATTTATGATTTACTACATATTCACTCTAAATGAGTCCCATGGAAATGGTAAAAAGGAAAAATACTTGAAATACTCTTTGCTTTACCAGTAGCATTATGTTTCCCCATTTTCATGGTTCCCTGTGTACAGGTAATATTTTACATGAGAAGTACGTATACTTTGGTTCACTTGCATCTTAGACTTATAAGCTTCTATTTCTGAGGATGTGTAGTACTCACTGTTAATCACGATTTCCTAATTACGGTAATTGATATTTGTTTAGAGGCTGTTATGTCATGCCCCTTTGGAGACAAAGATGAGTCACATTTTATTTAATGCCTTTTTCTTTTTCTAACTTATGAGGATTGGAGGACACCTTATGATTCTTTATCCTGTAAATGGATATCTTTAGGCTTTTTGAGTAATTTTTCTACCTATTTTACTTCTGTTTGGTAGCTTTGGTCACTTAAAAAGACTGGGGATGATGGGGGTTGAGGAAAAGGGGTTGAACTCAGGTGGTTCGGAGGGAAGAAGTAGAGGGATATTTTAAAGTGTTGATAAATGGTTTGGAAGAGGTGTTTGAATGGAGAGGCCTCAGCATCTAAGAAGTGAAAGTTCATACAAGATAGAGGCGAGTGGTGAAATGTTTGCAGAAGGTGCGAACATGCCGTTGATGAGTCTTTTGTGCAGTTCTCTAAAGCAATGGAAGCTTTGAAAACATTGTTCACTTAAGAGTTCATCATTGAATTGAGTAGTTAGAGGATGAACCTGACATTAACTACTGTTTTATTTTTCTTGAGAGCCTCTCCCTATGAGGAGAATGTTGTACGGGACTTGTCATCCACTTGAAGTTATTGGTAAACACGTTTTAAAAGTTTCACGTTAATGTTCTTAGCAACTATATAAAGTTCAGTATTTTCTCACTACACATATCTCCTGTAACAGTTCAAAGTGTTACTTGGAAACCCAATGCTTTAGGAATAAACTTGTTAGGCTTGAAGTGTTGGTTGCATCTCTCAGAATTTCTTCTTAAAGCAAATATTGGTGTATGCTTGTCATGGAATGCTAATTCAAAGACAATAATTTTTTAATGGCTTGATAGTCAGAAATCCATTCAGATGGTACACAAATGTGAAAAAAAAGGACATTTTTATTTCAAACTGCCTTAAAAAGATGATGTGTTGAAGTATGAATATTCTGCCCTTCCATGCATCTTTGATGTGTTTGGTGTTAGCAGTCATGTGATTGGCCTGCCCCCTTCCTCACAGGTGACGCAGCGACGGCGGAGAACCATTAGCGGAGGGGAGCTCAAGAAAAAGAAGAGGCACCAGTGTTCTTATTGTGAATATTCAACGGATAACAGCGGCAACATCATTGGACACATCCGCATCCACACTGGAGAGAAACCTTACAAATGCTCTTATTGTCCTTGGGAGTTCTCCCAGTTGACCAACTACAAGAACCATTTGCGCACACACACGGGGGAGAAGCCTTTCAGTTGTCAGTTCTGTCCCTATCGTGCCACCCAAAAGTCCAGCTTAAAAAATCACATTTTGTCTCGCCACACCAATAGGCCATAATCCAGTGGAAAAGGTAGGGTGCCATTTTTATTTCAGCAGTCACAGGGGAGCTTGCATTGTAGTTAGTTATTGTATGACTAGGATTGATGTCATGGCATGTTGATCCTCTGTAAGATCACTAAAACACATTTCCATGCGATGTTTATACATAAATTGTTACTTTTTAAAAAATGTAATGAAATATAAATGTCAAAATTGTACTTTTAAAAAATGCCTTTGATTTTTAATACATAACTTGAATTCATGCGGCTAAATAACTAGATAATTTTTTGTAAGGAACATAACGATGAAATTTAGAATTCAGAAAACCTTTTCATTTTAGTTTTGGTTTGTCCTTTTGTTTTAGTTGCAACATATTTCAGTCACATGAAAAAAGCATTTCAGGGGGCAACTTCTGAAAAATTTGAACTGCGTGTTCATACTGTTATGTGTTAGCGCAGTCCGTTGTTGATAGCATTTTGATTTGTGTTCAGTGTTCATTGCTACAGTACATATATAGTTTGCTTACCTCTAGTAGGGCATAAATGATAAAGTATTGGAACTTATTCTGTTAGAAGACAATGTTAATTTCCAATAGTGTGGATAAATAACCCACCTCACCCCACTCATTTTTTGTTACCAAATTGTGAGGATGAACATGCAACCATAGAGAGTAATTCAGTACTTCATCTAATCTCATACAATTACTTGCTACGTGACCTTCATAAAATCTTGAACGTCTTTTTTAAATGGAAGGCATGTGTGGATTTTGTTCAGGGGGATGTATGTGAGGCAGTAAATGGAAAGAAAGCAGTAAATAGAGTCATGAATGCTGCACAAGTGTCAAAACTGGGAAGACCAGTAATTAAAAATATATACTACTTGTGTTTTGCAGTATAATTTGGGAATACACAACTTCATGGGTTTTGTAATGAAGGAAGAATCCATTGAGAGTGTCAACATCACTGTTCAGTTTGATTCCTCAATACAACTTAGTTAACTGACTTCACAATCCCAGTGGTCATTAGTGGAGTATCACTGATCAGAGAAATGAGAAATTTATGGTTTGCTATGGAGGTTGGCCTGTTGTAATGATATAAAGAGAGCAGTTTCCCAAGGTAGATTTCCAGGAGTTTTGACAAGGTATGATATCTGTAAAACCTTTGTGGCCCATGTCACAAGTAAAGTAGGAATAAACTCATTAGAAACAGGCATCCAAGAGACCACAGATAGGAACAGAACTCGGTGATATAGTAAAAAATTGTTGTATAGGGGCTTTGTCATGATAAACATGCATTTGTGGAGAATCAAAATACTGTGTAGGATGGTGTTAGGGTGTTGGGAGATTCAAGTGCTGTGTCTTTTTGAGGGTAATGTCACTCTAGGTTTAAATTGCAATAGCAGGCAGAAAAGAAAAGAGGTCACATATACATATTGACATCCCATTACTATTTGGAAGGGAAGAGCTTTAGCTAAATAAAGCTATGTAATTTACAAAGTTAATGGTTATAAAGTGGATATAAACTCATATTTAATAACCATTAAATTATCTGTTATATATTATTGAAGTCTGATGGGTAGTCCAATGGCATTGGTGTTATTTTTTCATTGGTGTGTTCTGATGATTATGCTTATTCTATAGATAAAAATTTTTGGATGTTTACAAGTTCAGCATCATAATCATAATATGTAGGGATACTGAGTTATGTGCCCTAACAAGAGTTCTTAAGTAAAAAATCATTGGTGTGAGTTTTTCATTGGTGTGTTCATGATGATTATTCTATTCTATTGATAAAATTTTTTTGGTGGATGTTTAGCAAGTTCATCGCATATCTATATGTGTAGGGATACTGAGTTATGTGCCCTAACAACAGTTCTTAAGTAAAAAATCATTGGTGTGATTTTTAACCTAAGAATAACATTGTTGCCAAATAAAGTGTGATTGTTAGTTAATCTAACATCAAAATAATCTAACATCATTAATAAAATCAGTGAGACTGTTAGTCTGACATCGCCGATCCCATTGTAAACCTGAAACGAGAGAGATTTAAACTAACTTTTCCTCACAGGTTGAGCAAGGTAGAGGAGAAGAGGATTCCGGAAGAGGTGTTGAGGGACAAAACCCAAGGAGGTTCCAGTGCTCATTTTGTGGCTATTCGACAGACTGTTGTGGGAATTTTCGACGTCACTTGCGCGTTCATACTGGGGAGAGACCGTACTCCTGTTCATTTTGTCACAAGAAGTTTGGGACCTCATCCAATCTCAAAACTCACATTCGTCTGCACACTGGCGAGAAACCCTTCAGTTGTACTTACTGCCAATACTCTGCCAATGAAAAAGCTTCTCTCAAGGCTCATATGGTTTCACGCCATTGGTTGAAGCCAAAGGATTGATGATATATTGGACAGTTGCTTTTGGAAGGTGAAAGTAACAGGTAGTGTTACAAAGTTTTGTATTCTTAAGAATTATTTATTTTATTAGAAATTTTATGTCAACAGGCTACACGTTGTACTGCATGAAAGTGGAGGTAGTTTATTGTTTAGAGATTAGAATTATGTTTTGCCTTTTGCAGTACATCTATGTAATGTAAATAAGTGACATTTTTGTAATGTTAAAGAATAAAGGTAGCCATTATACTGTATTTGAGAACCATTTTGAACAGACCAGTTTGTGATTTGACATTTTTAAGTGTTCCTCTTCAGATCTGAAGAACGTCGTGTCTGGGTCAGTATAGCAGCAAAGAACACATTATTTTGAAGCCTGTGACAGAGTACAAGTTGTCAAGATTTTGCTTTAACTTTCATGGTCAAACTTTATCATGGCGTCGCTGTAATGCTGTTTCAAAGATTTCTCAATGAATGTAAGATAAGATCTGTTCATTATGTAAACTAAATCAACAGTCAATAGAGGAATTGGATATTTGTATTGTTGAAAATTATTTAAACAAAATGATTAACAGGAGATATTCAAATGAAAAGCTTCTTGGCTAAAGAAGAATTTTAAAACCTACATCTAGCATACTAATTTTTGGCACGAATGTGATGTTACATACATGTATGTATATTCAGGTAGTGTATATTTACACTGTACTCATGTTTTTGTTCATGAATTTAAAATATATTTCCAGGTTTTGAGAATTTATTTTATTTCTAACAGTGTTGAAAATAATTATGTATTGCATTATTCTGGTTCAAATGACTGATCATTATAGTAGTGTGGAACATTCTTTAGCATTAATGTTGATTCTGAGGAGTACCTGGTTAGGGGTCTATAACAAGGCAACAAAATGAAATTGTTTCATCATAGAAATGCAGCAACTATCCAGTTTGTATTTGTATGCATGTAAGATTTTCCTGCTAGTGATTATAACTGAAAACCATTTCGTTTGTCTTTTTTATCCTTATAAAGTCTTGAGTACAAAACGATGTTTGCTTTGGAAAATAATGTTATTCTTCTAAATTGCAATTGTTCAGTTCAGTGACACGAAAAAGACAGGCGCCATTAACTAGTTATTGGCACCAAAATCCGGTTATCAGCACCAATAAGCGCTGAAAATCACAGACTTTAGGTTATCGACGATTTTTGCTTATCAAGCCATCGGATGTAATCTCCTGCTGATAAGCAGGGGACTTGCTGCGCTGTGTGCATTGTGTAGAATGAGAGAATAGATTGAATTTCCACTTTGACAACCAGATGTTAAAAGTTGCAAGAATATGTACTGCATGTACATAGGTATAGTATACTTACGTATTTTCAAAAAACACTGATAATAATTTAATTAAATCCCTCAATTCTTTTGAGGAAATTATGAATGGAATGGATTTGTGTATTTTAAGTTTTTTTTTTTTCTATGAAAGCTTCCATATTCCCTCTTGTGTTGCGATGTTGATATTACAATGTTTCTAAAAAGTACTTTGAGATCTGATAATGTGTAGATTTCATCCTCAGAAAGTCTGATGGTGTCATTCACAGAAAAATAACAAATTAAATAATGATTTTTTAAAGGAAAGAATTAAACTGGTCCAAAATTTTAGCTTGTTTCCTTTTTCTGTTTTTATATGCAGTGACAGACAATAATAGCAATAATATGTATAAATATACTACAGGCAGTCCCTGGTTATTGTGGAGCGGGGGTGTTCCATTTTGACTGCGTGACGAAAAGTGAAAGTTACTGATAAATGAGATTGGTGCCTCTGTTAGGTATGTATTGGTGCCAAAACCTGATTATTTGCGCTGGTAAGCGGAAATCGGTGCATCATATCAGTGCCGAAAAGACAAGCCCCATAAAACTGGATCGTAGATAACCGGGGACTGCCTTTATATTAAAATTAAATATACAAATCTTGTTTTAAAATTATTACAAAGCTTATCAACAATTAAAAGGTTAACACCAGTGGTATGAATTTAAAATGTAAATGAAATTAGTCATATTCCATTGCAGTGTTTTTGTCCGTCTGTATATATTTTGTACTATGTATAATTATCAAATATTTTTTTGTGTAGCTGGTTGTATACTGACCTCATGTGAGAAACTTGCCCAAGTGTGCCTATTCTTTTTTTGCTTTACATGTGGCATCATGGAGTGTGATGTGACACTGGCTTGATTTACAAATGAAGCAGAAGATAAACCATGAAACACTGAATGCATAAGACAATTATCCTTCACAGGTGGAGAGGATTGATGCGGGAAAGGTGGCGAATGATGGACACCCGTGCGCCAAGAAGCATCAATGTAGTTTGTGCTCTTACAAATCAAATTCGTCCGGCGACCTTGCCAAACACTTCCGAACTCACACTGGAGAAAGGCCTTTTAAGTGTGCTTGGTGCCCTGCAACATTTTCATTGAGTGGCAACTTGAAGGTTCATGCTCGAACCCACACAGGGGAAAAACCATTTTCTTGTAGGCTTTGCCCATATCGAACTACCAGGAAAGCTACCTTGAAGAACCATATGTGGAGAAGGCACTTTTGGAACTAGTAAGTGATACGTTTCTCCGCGAAGAATTGCCAGTGAATGTACATTAATAACTTATATTCCTTGGGTAACACAAGACCGTATGTTTCTGAAATTAATTCACCATTTTCAAGCCCTCTAATCCGGCTTCTGTTATGACACTTAGGCTTCCAGGCTGGATAAGTTCTTTCTTGTTAACCTTGTTTCCATTGGTTAGAAAACTAATTTAAATATGTGCACTGCGACTGTGAGACCCTCAACTGATGAAAAATCAAGTGTGTTTACATTTTGTAAACTGAGAAGTAATCTAAATATAGTAGACCACCCTGTATAATTTTCTCTTTGAAAATTAGTTAGATTCTAGGGGTTGTATTGCTTAACTATTTATGTACTTGTACTTTCCATTGTAACTAGAAATATACTAGACTAATATGTACATAATTACTACATTATACGTAGTATTTGGCATTGCATTGAATGGAGATTTTGAATTTGTGTATTGACCTTGGGGAAAAAGGACAATGTACCCACAAGCACATTTCATAAAAGGGAATCTCAAGTAAATCAGTTGGAAGTCATGACTTTTCTGTGTTCCAGTCATTTCTGCTGCTTTCTTATTTGAACATTTTGGAGTTTCCCTTGATTTAAAGGAGTTCATTCCTCGCAGGTACAATGTGGCAGTGATGGACAGAAGTTCTTGGAAGGAGAAAGCACCGAAGGAGATGGATTTCATACTCCCGGCAAGAGATACAAGTGTAGGTACTGCGACCATTCCACAAATATTCCGTGGAATTTGTCTCGACACATGCGCACACATACTGGCGAGAAGCCCTATGCTTGTTCTTTCTGCCCCATGAAATTCTCAACAAAGTGTAACCTGACGACACATGTCCGAACACACACTGGAGAGAAACCCCATGCGTGCCACCTTTGTCCCTACCGTGCTGTTCAGAAGATTTGCCTAACTCACCATCTCATGAGGAAACATAATTGTTAAGTGTTTGTGTAGATGATATAAAATCTCTTACTGTAATTATGCATGCCTACTTTTTTACATTGAGATTGTTAAACAATCAATTTCTAAACCTGGAAGCTGGTACATACCAAAAATAGAAGAAATAGACAATTTTCTTGTTGAAGTGTACTTTGTTACGTGTTGATTTCATAAGTAAAAGATGAATACAGGTAGTCCCGGTTATCGGCGGGGTTTTGTTCTCGACAATGTGCTGATGACCAAAAATCGCCATTAACCAAAACTAGGTGATTTATGGCATTCATGGCTCCAAGTTTCAAATAATGGCGCCTCTGTTAGTATGTTATAGCACCATAACTCTACTATTGGCACCTTATGGCACTGATAACCGAAACTCTGCCCGTTATGGCACCATAAATCGTACATTCTAGCGCCATAAAACCGGATCGCCATTAACCGAGTCCACCGATAACCGGGGACTACCTATAAAACATCATTGCAAGAACAAAGCAAAGCCACAAAGCATTATACAGCATTTATTCCATAACTCTGTTTACTGAATCCATGACTGTTACATACTTCCTGCTACTCTCCTCAAAAACTTTATTGACTGCAAATTTTCATTACTGAAAATAAGCACTGCCCTGCATGTAGGAGTTTAGATATGTATGTATCTGGAAATTCTTCTTGAGAACAAAACCTTGATTAGATTTGTTACTTGTTTTTTGTTGATGTTTCCTTAGAAAGGAAGAATACATATATTAATATGTGGTTTATCTGAGGTTTTAAGTGAACATTTATTTGTGAGTGTGCGCGCGTGCGCACGGAGTCAATACATGAACTCATCATTTTATGTATCTTTGGTCAAGGAAGCACTCAGTTGTGCAGCATGTTCTCAAGAAGGGTGACAGGTCTGTACCTCCCAACTGAGTCATGAGACTGAATTTTATTGTTTATTCACTAAAACTCTTGAGAATTCGCAACCTTCTGTCTAGTCAACGGTAGGGTTTCCATAAGGCAAGATCAACTGGTTAACTATCTCCTTTCCTGTGGTATTTGCATCTGATCATCCACTTTCATGAATTTTGGGGAATCTTTGCTCTTGATAAATTAGTGATATTTGAGAGACTGACATAAGTCCCTATCATTGTAACCTCTTGGTTGTGGTTTCTCTCCTCTACATAAACTAGTTGTAAATCTCTTTATCAGAACTCTCTAATTTGATTTTAGTTGGTGATGTCACATCTGTCCTTTCGCTATTCGTAAGGGATCAGTTCTCTCCTTTAACCTTCTTCTGTTCAATTACTTTCTTTTGTCCTCTCTTGTCCTGTCCATTCACAGGGAAATTATTTGACTCATCATGTTTTGCCTTCTTTTTCATCTGTTCTTCAGAAACTTGTTCTTAGTCTCCAAATAAGCTTGTTTAATATAAATGCAGATATATATGATATCTCTTTAAGGGGGGGGGAGACAATATGTATTTGATTTTGATTTATTTCCAAGACTAATTTTCATTCTGTCATATCAGCTGGCAATAAAGAAAAATGTATGTGACTAACTACTTGTTGTCTTTACTCAAAACAGCCTCATTATTTAATGGAGTAGTGCCACCCGCCCATAAAATTTGAATAAGGGGATTAAATTCTTCATATTCAGAAAATATGCAGTGTCTCTGTGCACACAAAAACTATACAGTAGTATATGTATATACATAAATAAATACTGTACATATATTATATATAAATGAGTCACTATACCCATTATGTGGAAGTTTATGTGCAAGAAAGATGAATAATGCATTGTGTGTAGGGGTTCAATGCACTACTAATTAGCCTTTGGTCAAACATTTAAGGCAGGTAATACTGGAGGCGTTCAGTGCACCAGGGCTGATCCTTGACTATGTTCAGCAGTTTTATTTTCTTTGGATCCACCATCTGTCAGGGGAAATGGTTTCATGTTGAAAAACTATTGTGTGTGTGTGTGTATGGATGAGTGTATGTGTGCATTACCATACATAATTCATGCAACAACACTGGTTTGATCTTTTTGAGTTTTACTTTGTTTTGAACATTGGGCATCATGATCAGAGCTAATGGATAATTTACATTACTCTACTGTAAGTAACAGCATTGTGAATTTTGAGAATAGTAAAAATGTTTCCATCACTGTATGTTGTTTCATTCCCAACTACCTAAAAGTACCATGCACATCAATTATTTTAAGTTTTTGTTATCTGTTAAAAGTACTGTAAGTGTACGCAAGCACAATTTTACTGTTATGTATGAAATGCATTAAAAGCATTCCCATTAACTTATAATGATGTCTGTGCCTCCTTCCATGCAGGTGCTGCTCGAGAGCAATGATGGAGGGAATTCAAGAGGAGGAGGAGGGGGAGAAAGAATGAAAAGTCCTCTGGGTGGTCAACACCGCTGTCGCTACTGTAGTTATGCAAGCCACTTCAAAGGGAATGTAGTCCGTCACATGCGTGTCCATACCGGAGATAAACCTTTTGCTTGCCCTTACTGTCCTCTGAAGTTCATTCAGAAATGTATCTTGACGATGCATGTTCGAACACACACGGGCGAAAAGCCGCACGCCTGCCACTTGTGTCCATACCGTGCTATTAAAAAGATATTGCTTAAGAACCATCTTTTGAGTAAACACCAGTTGCAAATGTAAGGAAGATCTGGGTATATTTCCCTCATAAGTAGGGAGTCATAATCAGGAAAAAGAAAAGGGAGTTTGTGGTCTTTTCAGACTCAAGTTATACCTCAAACTGAAAGACCCTGCAGGATAATGAGAAACAGGAAAGGCAAACATTTCCCTAAAGAAATGTTTGAAAATAAAAAAATTCCTAAAATTAGTTGAATTTTGGATAACAGAAAGGTAGTCATCTCAAAGTGTTACTTATGTTAAAATTTGTGTTTATGCAGTTAGCAAATTTTAGACAGAATTTTAGTGTTAGGGAAGCATACAAGAAAGGTAAGGATGGACAACCCACATATCTACACACTTTAGATGTCTTTTTGGACATGCAGTAGTAATATGTCAGTAAGTATGGAGAGAAATACTAAACTAAGTGTAAAAAAGGCAGAGAACGCTCAAGTTTAGAAGTAGGTAAATTGGAAGGAAGAGTATGCAAAACTAGTTAAATCTTAAGGACACTGAACATATTGCACTTTTAATTATGACTAACAACTAATGTTTAGTGATTGACAAATAATTAAATATAATTTTAGTATAATAGTACAAACACCACAAATATGGAGGGACTTTTTACACATAGTTGAGACGAATAAAAAAACCATCTGCTGTTTTTTTATGATCTTTAAAAGAGGCATTAGTATTTGAATATACATACTAACCTTTGTGGTCAGATATTAAGAGGCAAAGAAATGGCTAACATAATAGACTGCATTATTAAGCACTGAGGATTTCTTTTTATTTAATTAACGTATGTAGACAATCTCATGATTTGTTTTCACTAAAAAGGATATTCAATTAATTCGCCATAAAATCATTCACAGTAGTAATGTTCTTTGATTTAAAGTATTATAGAATAAAGTATTGAGCTAATCTGTCTTAAAGGAAAGGTCACAATAAGATATAGTAGTTCAACTAATATGGTTATGGTCTTCATTGTTATGTATACAGATACTAGTACACTATTGGCAAACAGTTTGCAGTATTTTGAGTCCCAAATCTTTACCCAAATATTTTCTCACAATGGAGTCCTATGAAGTTGTTCGACAGATCGTAAAAGAAGACTGTGATGGCCTTTTTGCTTTGACAAGTTGAAGGAGCAGCTGTTATCAACAATACTCTGACATATTTGTGTTTATATGTGATGACCATTTCGAGTAAAGACCTACATAGTACCGACTGCCCAGACCTACTTCATGTACATATTGTTCTATTAAAAGAAATTTCCTTTGACATTGTAGTCTATGTTCATAGTTGTAATAGCAGTGATAACTGTATTGTCAAATATGACGCAAAAGAATAAACAATAAAATTTCTCTATATACTGTTTTTAAATTAATTTTTTTCCCCTAACTCTTACAATATGTATAGTTCCCGGACAGTAAATTGGAAGTTATTCAATCTGTTAAGCATTATTCTACTAGTATGAAAATGTGAATATATTTTTTGTAAGCTAATAAAAATTGAATGAAGTGTGCCCTTTGCATGATCAAATGATGCTAATACCTCTTCAGTGCAGATGTTGCCTGGGAGCAGTGATAAAGTAAGTTCAAGAAGAGAAATGTTAAATCTAGTGGTCAACACCAGGCTGTTACTGTTGTTGACCCTTACATGTTTCTACCAGAGAATATCTTTTCATGTGCCCTTGTTGTTCACTTAAGTTTAATTGAGTTTATTCAGAAATGTTCTACAACAATTCATGTTAGAACACACGCTGGTGAAAGGCCACTTATTAGTTCAGGTTGCCAAGGAGACTTAACCAACTGTCAGAATATGCCTGCCATTGCTGTTTGTATTGTCAATAAAAAGTCAAAACTGGCGATCATCTTTTGAATGAACATGGGCTGTATATGTAAGAAGGAAATCTTCAAATATGGGATAAATAAATTTTTGGTAGACTATGGTAGCGTAAAAACTCAGAGAGAGAAGAAAACCCAAAAACTATAACAATGTCTTCAGGGATAGTCAACAAAAATTACACTATTCCTAAACTCTTATTCTGAAGTTTTTGTAAAAAATACAAAACCCAAAGTAAATAAGTATTTTCAAACTGACGATTTGCTATCTAAATATACTTGTTTGGTCATAATTTCCTTATTTCAATTCATGACAAGGTACTTGCATATATTGCCATTAAAATACTATTCTCAGTATACGTACTAATGGTGTTTAATATCACGTGCTTGAGAATTGGATACAGACAGTCCCCGGTTATCGGAGTTTCAGTTTTATGAGGCTTGTCTAGCATTGAAAATTGGCAACTTTCGACGCTGATAATTGGGTATTGGCACTGATACATACCCAATTAAGGTGCCAATCTCTGGTTATCAGCGCCGATAAGCACAGAAAATCGTTTCTCGGTTATTGGCGATTTTTGCTTATTGTCACGCTGTCAGAACATAACCCCCGTTAACATAACCGGGGAATGCCTGTACCATGTACGACTATAATTAATCACTTTTACTGGTTCAAGAGTGGTGGCTGACATTTTTCCTCGTCTGAGGTTGCAGTCTGCTTAAGTGTTGGCTGTTTTATGAAGGACAGTCCGTAACAACATACTATAGGAGGATGGGTACCAGAACCACCTGCGAATAGCAAAAATTCGCAAATGCTTAGAACTGCCAAACACCAGAAAACCCTTTTAAAAATGCTTATACTTGAGTATTTTAGTAGATTTAACACATAAAGTGCATTTTCTTTTCATGAAAATATGGTGTAGATATTTCTCAGTAAATATTACAGCAAATAGGCAAAACTGCGAATAATGGGTATGTGTGGTCTGAAGAAAAATCCGTGAATTGTGAGTCTGCGAATAGTGAGGGTCAACTGTATTGATTAAATTTTTAATATACTTACTACTTCATACATCACTGATTTGTAACTAGATAGTACGTATGTATATATTTATCTATACAGGCAGTCACCGGTTATCAGCCTGGGATTCTGCTTTTGGCAGGGTGCTAAGCGAAAGCCGCCATTTACCAAAACCCGGTGATTTATGGCTCTGTGTTTCGGTTAATGGCGCCTCTGTTAGGTATGTTATGGCACCATAACTCTTATTATCAGCACCTTATGGCGCCAATAACCGAAACTCTGCCACTTATGATGCTGTAAATCGCCAATTTTTTTAGTGCCATAAAACCAGATCACCATTAACAGAGTCCACCGATACCCGGGGACTGACGGGTAGGCAGTCCCCTGTTATCAGCGGGGAATCCGTTCCCAGGGGTGTGCCAATAAGCAAAAACTGCCATTAACCATAACTCAGTGATTTATGGCGCCATAATGGGACGTATGATGCTGATAACTGGTTATTGGCGCCATAAGGTGTCTTATGGCGCTGATGACCAGAACTAGTCTCGTTATGGCACCATAAATTGCTGATTTTATGGCGCTAGACAAGCCCCATAAAACTGGATCGCCAATAACTGAGTCCACTTATAACTGGGGACTGCATGTAGTGTGATTAGTTGGCTACTTGCCACTAACATAGCAAAATATAAGAGAATTCTTAGTAATTGGTTGGTCTGTCTGATGGAGGCCGTGGGGGGACCATGAGAGAGTAACTCCTTTGAGGACTCACAGCGGCTACAAAAAATAAATTTTTCCTGGTCTAAATCTGCTTTATGATTCCCGTAATAGTATCATTGAGAGTTAGAGGATAGTTTTCAGAATTATAATCATTATCAACAATCCCTTCTCATATTTATGGTTGTTGGTCTTGAAAGTCTTGGAATAACAGTCTGCCATGTTCTGTAATGACTTTTCAGAACTACTTGATTTGTAAAATGTATTGAAATACTGCTATATAGTGTTTATATTTCTTGTAAACCCTTAAATTCGCTGAAGTTTTTAGCAATTGGTTATTTGATTGCTTTGTTCGCTGGTAAAAATTACTTTTAGAAGTATACAAACTTAAATTAGTTTTTTTGTAAATTGTTAGTCTGACCAGTGACTGTTAATGATGCCTGTACCTCCTTCCATGCAGGTGCTGCCTGAGATAAATGATGGAGGAAGTTCAAGAGGAGGAGGAACGCAATATCCTGCTGTTAGTCAACACCAGTGTAGCTACTGTGATTACACAAGCCATTTCAGAGGGAATGTTCTCCGACACATGCGTGTCCACACTGGAGATAAACCTCATGCTTGCCCTTATTGCCATCTGAAGTTCATTCAGAAATGTAATTTGACAATGCATGTTCGAACACACACAGGTGAACGGCCTTATGTTTGTTCTTACTGTAAAGCAGACTTCAACCAGTTAACGACATTTAAAGATCACATGTTGACGCACACTGGTGAAAAGCCGCATGCTTGTCACTTGTGTCCATATCGTGCCATTAAGAAGTCAACATTGAAGAACCACCTTTCAAGTAAACATCAGTTGCAGATGTAGGGAAAATAAAAAAAAGTCTCCAGTAGTTTTTACTTCAAGTTTTGGAAGACTGAGGTTTTCAAAAGACAGAAAAATTAGTACTTTTGATTTTTAAAAATCTGGTTGAGATTATAAAATCATAAAAACGGAAAAGGTGAAGATGTCCCAATTTTAAGAGCTATGAATTAAGTTATGCTTTGGGAATAATGACCATGGCAGATACCTGGATAAATAGGAAGGGCTGGAGTCAGGATGGGCATCCATGCAAAACAAATCTCCCAAAAATGATTATGAACTGAACCATTCAAGGTAAAATCAGGCAAGGGAGGCTCAATAAAAACAGCAGTCCTGACTAGAAGTTACAGTGGTAATTATTGTTGTCGAGTGCAAGTACATATGTGCCTGAGTTGAAATTACGTATAAGAAATGATGTTTTTCAGTGGACCCCCGAATTTGGTTTTTTAATAGTTTTACCACAAAAAGTGCATTTAATCATGAAATCAATATGAAAAGACAGTAATTCGTGGATATTTCTCATAGAAAAATATCGAGAATACATTTCCCGCAAATAATGGGTAGATATGGTCCATAGAGAATTCCACGAATAAGTGAGTCTGCGAATGCCAAGAATGCGAATACGGGGGCTCCACACGATTATATACTGGCATCCAAACCATTTTCCCTGCATAGAATGGTATTACTTGCAAGTGTAGTTGTGCATTAAGTAGTTCTTTAATCATGGACTAGTTACAGTATCAATATGTTAGTACAGAAAAAAAAGTGTCTGAAGCAAGTAAGCAATAAAATATCACTGGTTACCATCTTTAATTTCCCAATTTCATCTTCCAACCACCAAAGACTGCTTTAGCAGTTGGTAGTTTGTGGTTCCTTCTGTGTTAAAGTACTGTAGAAATACATTAACCTTTCACTGTGTTGTCAGTTAATGGCAGGAAATTAATGTTTGATCTTGACTGTTAGAGGAGCTTGCGTGTCCTTCCATGCAGGTACGTACTGCCTGAAAACAATGATGGAGTCTGGTATCCAAAATCAATAATCTTACTGTGATTACATAAGCCATTTCATAGGAAATGTTTTGCACCATGTGTGTACATACTGTGGAAAAGCCTCTCACTTGTTTTCACTGTTCTCAGAAGTTGCCAATTAAAAGTACATTGAAAAGGCATATTAGAACACAGTCTGGTAACATCAGATGTTAATGCCCACTGGTGAAAAGCCACACATGCCACTTGTGTCAATATTGTACCATTAAAAATGTATTACTTAGGATCCACATTGTGAGTAAACAGTGAGTGCATTTATCAGAAGAGGTTTTAGAACAGCACTTTTATTGTCAAGTGATTGGACATTTATCTTAAATGGAAGATTTCATGACTAAAGACTGAAAAAGGGGAAGAATTCCCAATAAGACTTCAGAAATGAATATTAAAGAATATCCATTCATTTTAAAGTAACTTTCACTGAAGACAGGACAAACTGGCACAATCTCAAGGATACTGTACTTTTAGCATTGTCTATGAATATTATAATGCTCTGTGCTTAACTGGTAGTCTTATAATTATTTGTCTGTTTTTTTGTGTTGCACTCCCATTTTTTTAACCATTTACAGTTCTGAAACTTGAAAGATCAAAGAAATAAGCATGAACCTTTCCATGATAATTTCTGTGAGACATTGATTATGAATAAACTATCTTTTTGAATTACCTGTTCAGAAGGAAAGACCAAACCAACAGAAGTTCAAGTATGTATGCGAATGTGCCACAATGTCCTGAGTTCTGTTCATGTGATTTATACCACTCAACTTCTGTGAGTAAGAGACTTGTATCTGCTACTGTTGAACATAGTTTTGAATAAAAGTTCAAAATAATTTATGATGGAAACTCCATGTAGATATTGAATTATGAAATTAGGCTGTGAAGGCCTTTTTTCCTGAGCTTCAAAATGAACATGCATATAGAATAGTACTAATACTATACCAGCTGTATAGTCCTACTTCTTATGTAGATTTTTTTTATATTCTAGTTGCATGAAAGATGAAAGTGTAAACTTTAGGTCACAGTTACTGACAGTAACTATGACAAGAATAAACAATAAAATACTACTGGTCAGCAGGTTTCCTGTCTAGCTGTTTATTCACCGAAGGTCTCATTGCTGAAGGTAGTTTGTTTTACATTCTGTTTAAATTACAGTACTATATACTTTATAAATGCCCATTTAAACGCATTGTTTTATAAAGTAATAAATTTTCTTCTGGTGACTGTTAATGATGTGTGTGCCTCCTTCCATGCAGGTGCTGCCTGAGAGCAATGATGGAGCGAGTTCAAGAGGAGGAGGAGGAGGAGGAGGAGGAGGGACGCAATATCCTGTTGTTAATCAACATCAGTGTTGCTACTGCGATTACACAAGCCATTTCAAAGGGAATGTTATCCGACACATGCGCGTCCACACTGGTGACAAACCTTTCTCGTGCTCTTACTGTCCTCTGAAGTTCATTCAGAAGAGTAATTTAATAAAGCATGTCCGAACACATACTGGTGAGAGGCCTTATGTTTGTTCCTACTGCTCAACGACGTTCAACCAGATCACCACGTTCAAGGATCATTTGTTGACACACACTGGTGAGAAGCCACACGCTTGCCACTTGTGTCCGTATCGTGCTATCAAAAAGGCAGCTCTAAAAGGTCACCTTCTGAATAAACATCAGTTACATGTGTAAGGAGAAGGAAGGTCCAAATCTGTTGTTAGGTTCTCAACTTCTCATACATATATATTTAGAAGTTTCCTTTTGGGCCCAGCAAATTTTCATAACCATTGCATGTTTTTATTTTCGAAAAATAATATATGTTGAAGCATCTTTGGAAACTGTCATTACCTAAAATCAGTACATGATTTTATTGTTTTACAAGGCAGTTTATTTGTTTTTATCCAATTTTAATGGAATACTAGTTACAGTATTTACAAAATGTGAAACAGCTACATAGTATTGTGTCATGGTTCTTGCTGCAAGGTTAAAAATTGTGTAGCCTTGTTGAGTTGGTAAATTTAGAATATGTTACGTACTGTGTAGAATACTCTACCACAATAATTTAGTGGAATAAAATATATGCAAATAAAAGGAGTCTTTCTTAATTCAACCTTTGGATTTTTCAAAAGGATTACCTAACTCAAAGATCTTCGGTGTGTTACTGCTGTTACTGTTTTGAGAAAGGTATTCCTTGTTGTATCTATTTAAACTCCAAAACCGGAAACAGCCAGTATGCATTTTTGATAAAGCATACACTTAATACTACTGCTGCATGTCTTTTTTTTTTATTTAGTAATTAAAAAATCAGCAAGTGGTGAATCTCCTACAGAAAATTTCAAGCTACAGTGTTGGTATTCCTTTGATCTTCAGAATCCAGTTAATTTCCTATGTGCAATGGCATAGTAATGACATTCATAACTCACAAGTGTTTTTTTTTAGTTTAATATAGTATATGTATAGTCAATAATTGTAAGTTGCTTAAATGAGTATGTATTTAGAAGAGTGATAGAGCTTATGGATGTCAGTATGGGAGAATTCTTCACAAGGATATTTATTTTTCTCATAAATAATTTGATATCATTATTTTTGCCGTCGTGTTGTGGTTCCAATTAATTTGAGATTAACTGCAATGTAAACTTTGATATATTATAGTTGACATCTCTCAGGATATGTAGTATAAGTGTACAGGATGTTGGCTTTGCAGTTGAACAAGCTAGTAAATCCTATACCGTATAGTAGTAATTACTGAAACTGGATATGAGTAGAACATTGTGGCAGGATCACAAGCTTAAGAGCAAGCAGCAAATCTCCCCCACATAAACCTAATCTGTCAGTCTACCAAACCCACCCTCAATCACACTTTCCTCTTTACACTACAAAATACAGCAGGACAATTGAGCCATACCTATATACAGAACAAAAAAACACAAACAGGTACTCACCTCTGGCTTCTGATACTCAGGGCTAGGCTGTGCTGTCCACTGGATATAGGCTATAGGCTAGCTGACACACAACCACCGCCGACAACCAAACACAAACCAACCACCCGAGACCCACAACAAATCAATAACCCGACAAATCACTGCAGACAAACACCAACAGCCCAAAAGAACACGACAACCACATGACTTCCCCCAGCACAACCACCTGCCAAAACCAACACTGCCTCAGCCACCACTCACAGACACCGAAAATGCCCTCCCAACCTCTTCAACTTCACCAAAACTAGACAGACACACGCACAACCACCTTACAACACCAAAATCAATCAAATACCACAAAACCAACTAACAACCAACGGACAAATGCTGCCAAACCAACTCTGTGAATATTCACCAACTGCCTTGCTTCTTACAACTCTCGTAACAGACTTCCACTGACATACTACAAAGCGCCACAACAGACATGCTTCCGACAGCCATTTAACCACTCCCATTTATTCTTCCACCAATCTCTCTCTCACACACACAACTTTTGGAGACGTTGTCAAATATAAACTACTATCATTACTCCTTCATATTACCTTCCCCATTACATTTGACGTCGTCTCCTTACACTCACAACATCCACACTAATTGCCTTTCGCAACACCCAAGGATACTCAGATGCAGGCCCCCTAGATCTTGTATGAGGACCATCATACACTCCTTCAGTTATATCGCGATTCACTTCTAAATCTCTTCCATTCAAACTCCCATTATCTCCCTCACTACCATCCTCCCAAATTCCATTCACTACTTCACCGATGTCTTTAACTCTGGTTCCAACATCTCCCCTATTTCAGCCACCAAACCACTCAGTTCATCCATACTTCTGTCAAACTCCCGCAAAGACTTATCCATCCTATCAACTACCTCCTCACTACTCAGTTTCCTTCTCACTGAAGTCTTATTTGTCCCTGTCAACTCAAACCCACATACACTACAAGTATCATTCATTCCCACAAAGTCATCCGTAGCACACGCTTTATCAACCGTTTGCACCCTACCACCAACCCCCTTATCATGCCATTCACGCTTTTCCCTTCCACTTCCTCTCTCCACACTCTTCCATACTCAACCAACACCAACTGTATCTCCCAGACCCATTTGTTCACCGACAGTCGGCTCATACTTATTCACCCTCAACCACTCACTCATCGCATTCTCCCGAACATACTGTGGTACTTCCCTCCACTTATGAAGCTGGTTATGGTGTGGCCTAACCACCTCCATTCCCCCACCTACTCGCAATTTCCCCAAAACATAACTCAATCCACTTGATCCCACTTCCAAAATCTCAAAAGGCCCTTCAAATTTTTCCCTTACTTTATTCACATTCATTCTTCCCATCTCAACCACCTCTTTCAACACCTTATCCCCAATCTTAAAACTCTCAAACCTTTCACTCGCTTTCTTCCACAAATCCCGATCACCTTCTGACAGACCCAACTGCGGTCTGATAATCCTTTCAAAATTCAACACATATTTACAAGGAGACATACCTATACTCTTCTGCAGTGTGGCGTTATATACCCAAACTGCATGTCCTACATACATATCCCAATCCTTGTCGCCCTTCCTCATCATTCGCAAAATCTCAGTCATCGTCCTAACAGTTCTTTCAGCCAACCCATTCGCACTGGGCATATACGGAGTAGAATACACATGCACATTACCCCATTCCTTCAACATTTCTTCAAATTCCCATCCCACAAACTCAAGTCCAATATCACTCAACATTTTTGCCGGCTTACACACACACATGGGCAACATCACTTGACCCACCATTCGTGCAACAGTTTCACTCCTCTTATCTTTGATGGAAACCACATAGGCAAATTTACTCATGTGATCCATCATCACAATCCTCCCCAAGTGTCCTCTCGCAGTCCTAGGCAAAGAAACACAATCAATCACAAGCATTTCAAACGGCTCTTTCATCTGCAATCGCAAAACAGGTGTACTTGCATGCACACTGATACTTTCCCCTCTGACAGTCTTCACACGTGACAGCCACATCCACACAAATCTTATTCAACCCAGGGGCATACAATCTCTCTCTCATGCATTCCCAACTTATTTTTCCCCATATGCCCAAACCGATCATGCACCAACAAACACATACTCACAGGTGACTCAACAGAAAACACCGGCACATACACTTCCCTGTCATACACCCCTTCCTGATGCAAAAAGTACACTATGTTTTTGCACACCACAAAACGTTTAGCAACCCTCTTATATACATCCAACTCACATGGCCAGTCTTCCACACGCACTCCTCCCAAAACACATTGTCGCACTTATTTTGCATTTCCTCAATCTCTTCCTCACTCAACAGATCATTCTCACTCCTAGCAATATCAATCATACCCACAAAGTTTGCTACAAATACATTACCATCTTGAATCCTAGCTACTTGTCTGCCCCCTTTCTAAGAATTCCATTTCCTATATCTACGTCTGTATCGTGGATCCTCAAAAAATCTATCCCTATTAAAAAGCAAGATGGCATATCATTTTCTATAACTATAAAGTTATGCATTACTTCGAGATCTCCCAACCTAACCTTTAACCATACCTCTTCCCATACTAAAACACTTCCTTGTCCTAACCCATGTATTCTCACACTTAATAGACTGCCTTTTCACTTCCCAATCACATCTCTCAAGTTCACTCACCACTGACCCACTCACCAAGGAAACTTGTGCCCCTGTGTCAACCAAATTACAGTACTCACTATCATTTACTTGGACAAATGTCACCATTTTCCCTCGAGTCCCATGCATACACACATTCACTACCACGTCCACTTGGTTATCCAGATCACAATCCTCCTCATCACATTCATCCTCAGTTAATTCCCCATTTCCACAATTCTGACTCAGATCCCCTTCACAGTCCCTTTTTGTAACCAACCAATTACAACCACGTTCCCCGCACTGAATCATCAAAACCCCACGTTCATTACCTGTACTCACCCTTCCTCGATACTCAACCGGTCTGTCCCATCCAAAATACAACAACACTTTTATTCCAAACAACTCAGCTACTGCTGACAACAATTCATGCAACATTTCTCCTTCCCCACCTTGTTCCTCTGCATATGCCACTTCCTTCTGCACATCACTCATCAACTTCACTCGCAACTCATTCACACTACCGGGTACCTCTTCAACCAGACCCTTACCTTCCAAGTTTTTCAATGCTGAAAACAAACATTCACAAACACTGTCATTCCCTTCAAACCTCTCTTTTACAACTAACCCCTTAGGTACCATATTCGGATCCCAGTCACTTTTCACAACACCACTGTCGTTACCATGCATCCTAGACATCGTATCAGCAATCACATTTTTACTCCCCGGCACATATTCTAAGCTAAAATCAAACTCACTCAAATCCTCAATTGTCCTTGCAATCCTAGCATTCACACTTTCCTTCTTGATCATGTAAACTAATGGCCGATGATCTGTCCTTATGGCAAATTTTACCCCATACAAAAACACTTTCAACGCTTGAATTGATAGTGGCAGCTACCACTCAAAAAAGCTGTAACATGCCTGCTCCCTTCCTCAAGAGGCATCTGGTAATAGCCCCTTACCAAATCCAATTTTGTGAACTCTCATCCCATGCATCTTATACACACAATCAGACACCACATTCATCGGGAATCGCTCCTTCACAGTCACTTCATTCACCTTCCTGTAATCCACACACATCCTCAAACTCCCATCTGTCTTGCGTACTGGGACTATGGGACTATTCCAAGCACTCTCGCTCCTCTCGATCACTCCCACTCTCTCAAGTTCCTCAATCTCTCGGGCAACAACCGCAGAAAAATGTTGGGGACGCTGATATATGGGGGGTATCATCATTCAAAACTATCTTGAACTCTGGAAGCTTAGAGTCCGTGAAATCCTCGTCACCCCGCCTATCCCACAACATCTGCATCAACCGCTTCCTCTTGTCATCACCAACATTTTCATCCACCTCAATTCTTTTTCTCAACTCATGCTACCTGTCATCACCCGCCGCACCCTAACATATCTTTCATCGTCCACATCCACCAACGTATACAACAACCCCACACAATCACCTTCATGTATACCCCGAACTCGCTTTTTCCTAACACTCAGCAATGAGGCTACAAAAACCCAGGATTCTCCATATTCAAAATCCAGTCGTACACATGCGCGCTCGCTCTTACCAACTTGTTCGCATCCACACCCTCAACCACTTATGCACACTTGTCACCTTTGACAATCCCAAGACTATCGGGCCACGCAACTTTACACTAGCAATTTCTCGCAGCACTTTTACACTCTCTTTCGCAACCAGCAGCACTCCCTTCCATATTTTACTGCTTAACCCTCCATCCCTATCCAAGTACAACTCTCCATGTACATTCCCCTTCCTATGCAACTCAATCATATTCCTGCTCGGATGGACCACCATCCCACACTTCTTCAGGAACCTATACCCTAACAACATATCATACTTATCACTCATTCCCTCGATCACATAAAAGTCACCTTCATCCATCACTACCCCTTCGATTTCTACATTTTCACGCAACATTCCCACCGCAGGCATACCTAAATTTCCTATTCCTCATACCTCCCCTTTACATTTCCTAATTTCACACTCACTCTGCAACTTGTCACATCCATTCTTAAAAAGAACACTGACACTGCACCCAGTATCAATCAAAGCAACCAAACACACCCCTTTGCACCTCACTTTTACAGTCATACATTCATGAGCTCTTCCTCCAAACCCTTTTTCATGCAACAATCCTTCACGCACATGCATCACTCTTACTGACCGCACAGCAGACCCACCCAACTGAATCCCCTTTGTATCTAGTTTCCCAAACTCCCAACCTGACTCATCCTCTTCCGCCTACACACACTTGCCACATGACCTTCCATTCCACACTCAACACATTTTGCCCGCTGTTCCTTACACATCCTAGCATAATGCCCATTCTTCCCGCAATTACTGCAAACCTCAGTCACACGAGTACCTTGACATCCAATTGCTATATGCCCTACTTGCCCACACCTGTAACATTTATCCCTATCTTTCTTACACTCGCTCACTAAATGCCCTGTTTGCCCACACCCGAAGCACGCTCCCAACGCCCACTGACATTCATTCTTCCTGTGCCCTAGCTTTCCACATCTGTAACACTACTGCTCTCGTTCACCCGACTACGAACCGACCCTACCTCTTCCAACGCTTGCACTCCGATCTCTCTTAGGGCTAACCATACTTACGTTACTGGCTCTTAACGCTCCTATCAACCACTCGCTCTGCCATTTGCCTTGGCCCTTCCAAAACTGCCTCCCTATAGCTCTTAAACTCTGGTATAACATCAGCCACTTCAGTCCTAATACTAACACTTCTACTCTCTTTCATACACCTATCCAACTCATAATCTTCTACTATTTCCAAATTGTCGTTCCACGTCAACCTTTCATTCGTCCATTGCATTTTCTCCTTGCGTTTCAGATTTACAAACTCATACACACTCTCAGGCACAGTCTCCAACAACTTCCTCACTAACTCTTTACACTCATTTATCCCTTCATCCCCAAACTTTTTCCTGACTAGTGTTTCCAACCTGCACACATACATCGACAACGACTCACCAATATTCATTCTTACCTCATTAAAACCATGTTTTCTCCTATATCTAACACTACTCCTTATCCTCTTCACCTGTTCCACAATCCTGGCTTTCACACTCTCATAAGGCACATTCCCCACACTCATCATTACCCCATACATATTCAACAAAAATCCTGTCAAAAAGCTACCCAACTCTCTTGCCCAGACACTCTTGTTATCCCCATACTTTGCCTCACAATACCTCTCATATTCCTTAAAAAATTCCATATGTCCCTTCTACCATATTTCTCGTATTGTGCACATCTAGGTATCTCTCTCATATATACAGCCTTTCGTACTTCCCCCTCACTCTCACTCTCACTTCCGCTACTTCCATTCTGATCCCTCTTAAACTTGTCCGAATACAGCGAATCAACTTCCATACTAACATCCATGCTCTGGATTACGCTCTTCTTACCCTTCTTTCTACCCACCTGTTTCCACTCACCGCTATCCAAATCACTCTCAGCCCTTCCCCCAATGTATTCAGTCTTAGTCTCATCCTGTCTGTCATCCTTACTAGCCTTTTTTCCCTTAGTCGTCTTTGTTTTCCTCAGCCCCCTTCTTATTCTTGTCCTCAGGTTTATCCTTATCCTGTCTCTTTCCCTTCTTTCCTTTACCTATCACAAACAAGTCGCCTTCGTCACTCATAGTTTCATTCACTCGCTTTTCCACTGTCTTTACCACTTCTGGCCTATCACAAGACCTAGTAGGCCTACCTCCTACAGCTCCCTCTCCCATGAACCCCTTCATCATCTCCTGCACTGCATTCATCATCACTAAGAATTTTTCGTCCATTTTCTCAACATTCTCTCTTCCGCTCTTTTCACTTCTGCTTTCATTTCCACTTTTGCACTCCTTTTGGTAGATCTAGGGTACCTATCCGTGGCGGCCCAGACTATGACAGTTGCTGTTTTTCTATGCAGTTTTACCTACTGAACAAGAATTTGAAGTATTATTTATTCGGACGACTGTAATTTACCTTTGAACTCTATCCTATGGAAAAGGGACCCCCATTGGGAACCGGGGTTCTGGGTGGGGACAAAACACTGGGGAGAATTATGCTGTTCTACTCTTATCCTACGGTAAGGGGGACCCCCAGTAGGAACCGGGTTTTGGGTGGGGGAGAAAACTCCTTGGGGGGGGGGGGTAGGTTTTGCCGTGTTATTGTGGTATTTCCCTTATTTAGATTTATGACATTTACAAATACAATCGAAAATAAAAGATAACAAAAGCATCGATAGTGGAGCCGTTTCACATCCAAATCCCATCTACTACTACTACTACTATTACAACACTGAATCCAACTACGCATGCGCCAATTCTACTGCGCATGTGCTAGTTGTAAGGAAGCTTTTGTTCTAAATGCAGACTTCTTAGTGAGGAAAAAAATGGGGGTGTACGGGAGGGGTACATGTATTTAGCCAATCACATTGCAGTATGACCCCTACATTGCTATAGGACCGAGTGAAGAATTGGGGGTATCCATACATTGTTACATAAATTCATTTTCCTAATTTGTTTTTTAATCATGTTATATGAATTCTAGTGTTTATTCCTGTTTCCTTTATCATAGTATTTGTATAATATTTGTTTTGTTTTGTCCTCTCCTAATAATTTTGCCATAAATACCTTGAAATATTAAGTTATAATTGAGGACAGACACCTGAAAATGCCTACGTGGTTGGACTAGAAGTGGGTGTTAGGACGATTCGATACCTACCTTCCTGTCGGTTACATGAAATTGCAAGTTGCTTGGGATATACATGATTTATACACAACTCACTCCCTTCCCTTTCCAGTATTCACGTCTGACTGTTTGCGTTTCATCATTAAGAATACATTTCATACCCATAACAATTTCTTTGTTAACATTTGACCTTATTGGAACATCTACTTATATATATTCCATTATATCCTTTTACACACATTTCAATTTACACCTTTTTCTCCCTTCTCTTTCCATTATCCACCTCTGTCTATTTGCACTCATAATTTTACAATCTTTTCTCACCCATAATTATTAGAACATTTTCATTGGTTATATCTTACTTAGGCTACCTTCAAGTTTGCCTTCGTCTATGGTGGGCTCTGCCCCCCCGGTCAGATAATATGTTCTACTAGGTTAGGTTAGGTTAGGTTAGTATGTTAACCTATATGTTGGTCTTCCTTCAAGTTTGTCTTTCTTGAAGGGGGGGGGGGTGTTACAAGGGAGCGGAGGCCCCGGTCAGGTAACACGTTCTACTAGGTTAGGTTGGTGAAGTTAGGTTGATTATATCTTAGTCTACCTTCAATCCACCCTGGTCAGGTAATATGTTCTACTAGTTAGGTTAGGTTAGGTTAGGCTGGTGAAGTTAGGTTGGTTATATCTTGGTCTACCTTCAAGTTTACCTTCCTTTACAGGGATGGGGGAAGGGGGGGGGTACGGTGGGCTGGTCAGGTAATATTTTCTACTAGGTTAGGTTAGGTTAGTATGGTAACCTATATGTTGGCCTTCCTTCAAGTTTGGCTTCCTTTAAGGGGGGGTATAGGGGGGCTCCGCCCTCCAGTCAGGTAACACATTCTACTAGGATAGGTTAGGTTAGGTTGGTGAAGTTAGCTTGGTTATATCTTAGTCTACCTTCAAATTTGTCTTCTTTTACTGGGGGGGAGAGGGTACGGGTTGGCTCGGCCCCCCCGGCCAAGTAATATGTTCTACTAGGTTAGGTTACACAACATTTCATTGCAATAGTTCCTTTAATAATATACACAATACCTTAGGTTTCATAGAAATTAAAGACACTACGTTTTACGATTTTAGAGTTCTCATTGTCTCTTCAACTGGCCCCTCTGATTTCTTGCACTGACCGTTCATTACAATATCCTGTTCACGTATGTGTTACGCATTATTGCATCTTTTTCCTTTTCTGAAAATACGATGTTAGTTTCCACATGTGTATGAAATCATCCCCCCTCAATGTACCTGCCCACAATTCTTCTGACCAATCAGAGGCCTTGGCACCAATGCGCTGCCGATACCTACATTCAACAGATTGTGTAATTTGCGTTTTAAAATCATTCAGCAAGAAACATTCGCAGTGTTAACACCATACTCTCAAAGTGACTGTGTTTCACCAGTAATAATGTTAAATATTCTGTTACGGTATACGGACATCATAATATAATTTTGAGAAACCTATCTGTGTTCGTGATTCATTTGGTATTTGACCGAAAATCTGTTCAAGATTCAAGATGGGCAGACTTTCAAGAATCAGAGACGAGGACGAGATTTGACATGCCTAAGTGCGTATCTGAATTGTACCATCTGCCCCCTTTTAAGGTAAAGTTCCCAAACTATATTCCCCTATTGTTAGAACAATCATAGTTTAGTCATTTTCAGTTAGAAGTGTTAGGTTTTGTTGGTTAGGTATCATTATTGGCCACATCCACTACCCACAACCCATTGTCATTTAGCCAACTCGTACCTCCTGTGCCCCCAGTACCCCGCCTTCCCCCCAGTGAACATTTGGCTCCGTGGTGGTTGCGGAATTCAAACATGGCGGCTGTGTTAAACACTTGGTAGGTCGATCTATAGAACTATTCCACGGCGATCTAGACTATGGCAGTTGGCGTTTTCCTATGTTATTTTACTTGCTTTACAAGAGTTGAAGGGAATATTTTTTCGTTCTACTGGAACTAAACTTTAATTTACCTTTGAACTCATACGTCGACCCGTTGGTACCGTCATGTAGTCTTCAAAGGTAAATTACTGCTTAGTAACAGTCATCCGAATACGTATTAGTTTCAAATCTTGTATAACAAGTAAAATAACATAGGAAAACGTCAATTGGCATAGTCTAGGCAACCGCGGATTGCTTCTGTTGAAATACCCTCCTTAGCATTCCTCTCATTTCCTATAACTCGCTCTTCAGCTCCTCACACTCTACCCTTAACCTCTCATTCTCCACTTCCAATTGTCCTCTTACTTTCCTCTCCAACCTCAACTCCTCCTTCAGCCTCTCTACCTCACTCAATCCTTCCATCCCAAACTTTCTCACCATTCACACACACTGGCCTAGACTAATCGTCCTGCAGCTGCCACACCAGCAGTCCCTGTTCGGGCGCCAAATAATAATGTGGCGGGATCACAAGCTTAAGAGCAAGCAGCAAATCTCTCCTACATAAACCCTAATCTGTCAGGCTACCAAACCCACCCTCAATCACACTTTCCTCTTTACACGACAAAATACAGCAGGACAATTGACCCATACCTACATACAGAACAAAAAAACACAAACAAGTACTCACCTCTGGCTTCTGATACTCAGGCCTAGGCTGTGCTGTCCGCTGGATATAGGCTATAGGCTAGCTGACACACAACCACCGCCGACAACCAAACACAAACCAACCACCCGAGACCCACAACCCCACAACAACTCAATAACCCGACCAATCAATGCAGACGAACACAGCCCGAAAGAACACGACTTACCCAAGCACAACAACACAACAACCCGCCAAAACCACCACTCACAGACACCGAAAATGGCCTCCCAACCTCTTCAACGTCACCAAAACCAGACAGACACACGCACAACAACCTTACAACACAAAAATCAATCAAATACCACAAAACCAACTAACAACCGACGGACAAATGCTGCCAAACCAACTCTCTGAATTCACTAACCGCCTTGCTTCTTACGACTCTCGTAACAGACTTCCACTGACATTCTACAGAGCGCCACAACAGACATGCTTCCGACCGCCATTTAACCACTCCCATGTATTCTTCCACCAATCTCTCTCTCTCTCTCTCTCTCTCTCTCTCTCTCTCTCTCTCTCTCTCTCTCTCACAACTTTTGGAGACGTTGTCATATATAAACTACTATCATTACTCCTCTATAACATCAGGTTTTATGAGCATATTTACAATTGCACACACTTTGGGAAGTTCTAATTTTATGCTCATAATATTTTTCTTTATTCAGCTAATTTCTGAATAAAGCTTGACATGGAGACAATAGGACCATAAAGTAAGACAAATGAAGATTAAAGGTCAAAAGAACCCATACGTAATTACACGTGTTCCATCTCTCTAGTAAAACATACTGAATGATCAAGCTTGAGTCCATGAATGGAAAATCTTAACATTTCTGTCTGAACATTTCACTGAATGCTCACGGGTATGTGTCAGGGGGGCTTATCTGTTTAGTGCTTTAATGATTTTAAGGATGGAAAAACTTTTGTCAAAACTTGGTTAAGTTTTCCTTTTGAATAAATAAGTGCTAAAGTGAGTTTGAAGTTATCAGAATTATTTCAGCAATTATGTTGATGGTTAGTTTGTTGTTAGTGGACATACAGGCAGTCCCTAGTTATCATAGGGGGATTCTGTTCTGATGGCATGATGGTAAGCGAAAATCGCCAATAACCGAAACAATAATCAGAGATCGGTGTCTCTGTTAGGTATGTTATGGGCACTAATAACAGAAATCATCACCAAAAATTGCCAATTTTTGTCGCCAGACAAGCCCCAAAAAACCAGATCGCCAATAACTGAGCTTGCCAATAAACAGGGACTGCCTGTGTATACGTAGTACGTATTCTGATTAATGAAAAGCAGATTGTAAGGTTTTGTAAGGGATTGGTTTTGTCTGATATTGTGTCTTTATGTCGTATTTTTATTTAGATTTAACAAGAAACTGTTTTGTGAAATATACTACATTTGGGTCAAGTTGAAATATTCTCATTAGTGAAGTAACGTTCAAGTGATAACTGGGTGGATTGCTGTTGAAAACAGTGAACCTATCCCTGTGTTAAGTGTTGGCATCACTCTGTTTCCTGAATACCTAAGCCCTAAAAATGTTTATCTGTATTGTGAAACACAAAATTATGTCAACAGTAGACTCCCCACCAAAGTTAGTCTAGTGTTCACCTGCTGAAAATTCTGTAGCCTTTTGATTCAGGTGAAAATGACATCTGCAGCATTTTTCTTTCATAGTTCCTGTAAGCTATAAGTTTTTACATAACTTCAATGCAAGACTAATTTTTCATATAGCACAGTTGACGTGACACCAGTTTGCAGTATTAAAACAATCATCTCTTACAGGTTCCACACATGGATTTTACCTCGGCTGATCAAGGGCAAAGATCAAGCGGAAGCCTTGAACCAGTTGCGCGAGTACACGTGTGTCCTTATTGTAGTTACACAGACACAGTGGCCATTGAAATGTCTTCTCATTTACGTACTCACACCAGTGAAAAGTTCTTCCCCTGTGTTTTCTGCCCCAAGAAATTTGTCCTTAAAGTTGATACTGTCAGGCACATGAGAGTTCACACTGGAGAGAAACCGTACTCCTGTCGATTTTGTTCTGCCAGGTTCACACAGTTACCCCATCAGAGACAACATGAACGGAGACACACAGGAGAAAAGCCCTTTTCATGCCATGCCTGCCCATATCAGTCAGCTCAAAAGTCAGGGCTGAATCGGCACATCAGAAAACATCATTGGCAATAAATGCAAGGAATTTCTTCTTTTGGGTTAACCAGCCCGAGAAGAGCCTATTATGCTCAGAGGTCTGGATAAACTAATTCTATATGATAATCTTCTTTTTAGTTATTATATGAATGATTCTACAATTAACGGAAGACTTGTTTCAGTTTTTGTTGGTTAATGGCAGTAAGCTATGAGTGTTTTAACCTAAAAGAAGTGAAATGTAAATGCAATTATTTTGTGCTTGTTATATATCTCAGTGGTAGACATGGCTGGTAAATTTCATGTTTAGACAAATGAAAATAATTGGATAAAAATTAAATTCAGCGGCCTCAGAAATTTTATAGTTGAATACCTCAAGAGTTTGGAACTTACAGTCGCTGCTCATTTGAATGGTTTCTTGGATTTCTGTAGAGCATTTTTTCTGAGAGACAGTGATGATTTATGTCGATTTTTGTCATATTTGTGTGGTAACAAGCTTTTTCCCTTGCTTGTCATTAGTAGATGCTAGATTTGTATGAAAGTATGAAATCATTGCCAACTGATGTTGCACGGCAGTTTTTAAAAAGGTATTGTGCTCTTCTGTGCAAGGATGTGATAACAAGTACATTATTAGTATATAAAAATAGTATTTATATTTAACAGTTATGTTCAAATTTGCAATAATTAGTAAAAGACATTTTCTTGTATGCCATGACAAATTTTAATCATTAATGAAATTCGTATAGGCTTTGTAGGCTACTGAAGTCAGTGTAGTATTCACCTGCTGAAAATTCTGTAGCTTTTTGATTCAGGTGAAAATGACACCTGCGGTCTTTTTCTTCCAAAGTGTTAATGTTAGCTGTCAACAGCAAAAAGAAAAATATTGTGATGGAAATAAGAGATGGATAGAAGTGAGACAATTGTGCATGGTTCCTATAAGTTATACATTTTCACCTAACTTCAACACAAGAGTTATTTTTCACAAAGCACAGTTGAGGTGGCACCATTTTTCAGTATTAAAAGAATCAATCTCTTACAGATTCCACACATGGATTTTGCCACGGCTGATCGAGGACGAAGATCAAGCGGAAGCCTTGAACCAGTTGCACGAGTACACGTGTGTCCTTATTGTAGTTACACAGACACAGTGGCCATTGAAATGTCTTCTCATTTACGTACTCACACCGGTAAAAAGTTCTTCCCCTGTGTTTTCTGCCCCAAGAAATTTGACATTAAGGCTGAAACTGTCAGACACATGAGAGTTCACACTGGAGAGAAACCGTACTCCTGTCGATTTTGTTCTGCCAGGTTCACTCAGTCAACCAATCAGAGAGAACACGAACGGAGACACACAGGAGAAAAGCCCTTTTCATGCCATGTCTGCCCATATCAGTCAGCTCAAAAGTCAGGGCTGAATCGGCACGTCAGAAAACATCATTGGCCATAAATGCAAGGAATTTCTTCTTTTGGGTTAACCAGCCCGAGAAGATCCTTTGTTTGGCTCAGAGGTCTGGAGAAACTAATCCTTTATAATAACACTCTTCATTTGAGTTATTATATGAATGATCCTTCCATTAACAGAAGACTTGTTTCAGTTTTTGTTTACTACTTTTTTTGTTGTTGGTTAATGGCAATAAGCCAAGAGTGTTTTAACCTAAAAGAAGTGAAATGTAAATGCAATTATTTTGTGCCTGTTATACATCTCACTGTTAGACAGTTAACATGGCTGGTAAATTTCATGTTTAGAGAAATGATGAAAATAATAGGATAAAAATTAAATTCAGCAGCCTCAGAAAGTTTATACTAGTTGAATACCCCATTAGTTGTGAACTTAGTCACAGCTCATTTGAATGGTTTTTTGGATTTCCTTAGAGCATTTTATTTATGTGAGACAGTGATGATTTATGTCGATTTTTGTCATGTTTGTGTGGTAACAAGTTTTTTCTCTTGTCATTAATGATTTTGATTTATATAGATTTTTTCATTATGCCAAGCACTGGGTCAACTAAGGCCATTCAGCGCTGAAACAGAAATTGACAGTAAAAGGTTTGAAAGGTTTTACAGGAGGAAAACCTCGTAGTTGCACTATGGAAAAATTGTTAGGAGAGGGTGGACAGTAAGATGGAAGATAAAGAATATAAACAGACGTACAGTAAAAGGAATGAAATGAGTTGCATCCAGGGGCCGAAGGGAAGCTGCAAAGAACCCTAAGTAAATGCCTTCATTGCACCAAATGAGGGGTACTGATGGCACTACCCCCCTATGGGGTTGTGTCATTAATGGATGCTAGATTTGTATGAAATCAATGCCAACTGATGTTGCGTGGCAGTTTTAAAGGTATTGTGCACTTCTGTGCAAGAATGTGATAACATGTACATTACTATATAAAAATAGTATTTACAGTCAACAGTTAAGTTCAAATTTGCAATGATCAGTAAAAGACATTTTCTGGTAAATGACAAATTTTAATCATTAACGAAATCGTGGTAAATACAATGGATTGGAATTATATTACAAAACAATGTTGTATCTGGTTAATATGACTTTTTTTTCTTACAGACAAATAACTCTGCAAATCTCCTTATATTAGACATTGTGAATATCCATTTCTTGAGGCTAGCATCAAAACATGAAAGTATGTTGAAAGCCACAGTTTTAGCCAAAGGAACCTGACTGATTTCATTTTGTTTATTGATACTGTTTCTTAAAAATCAGAATGCAAAATTCTTTTATATAAGGTTTATTATATATCTGATAAACATGTCCTGGATCTTGTGTCTCAGCATGTAAAGCATATATATGTCTATGAAATATGGAACAGGAGTTAAAGGTCATTAATTAGCAAAGCAAGCTTTCGAAATAGAATCCTAGTATGTGAAAGCAGAGAGAGAATTGCATCTATAAGAGGCAATACATATTCTTTAAGTTGGAAAATTAGGGGTTTGGTGCCCAACACTTTGAGGAAACATTACAGAATCTTTTAAAACATGTTCGTAAGGTATTTTTCAGATTAAAAATTCCTTTCTTATAATTTTTCAAAATGTTTTTTTAGCCTTAATAGGTTGGCACCAAATGCCTAGATCAAGGGTCTGACAACAAATGTATCCCTGGGACATGAATTTCAGTGGATCATTCAACCGTCCCTGTTAGATAACATTTTTAATGACTAGAAATTTGCTTTATATGCTACCAGTTTTGTTATGTAAATTTAACTCAGAACAAGATGATGTATTTTTTACTTTAGTGTAAACATTGGTTTCACAGTTTGAGTTTAATGAATTTTAATACATAAGTTGCACCCAGCTGAATTAACAGATAGTAAAATGTGATCTGTACAGCATATTTGTACACAAGCATCTAGAATAAAATTGTTACATACGGTTCCTCTTTTATTATAAATAAGTTTGGTGTCTCGCCAATTTCTCTTGTTGACAGTCGAATTACACCAGTGGGTGATTGACAGCTATATGGAGCTCATGGCCAGGTATATTCTGGTCAAGAGTAATGTGGTGGCCGACAATCTAAGTCATCAGAGTCAAGTTCTAGGTACAGAGTGGTCTTTGCATTAGGACATAGCAGACAGGCTATTTCATCTATGGGAAAGACCAATGTTAGACCTCTTCACTACATGCTTCAACAGGAAGCTAGAGGTCTACTGTTCAGTGGTCCTAGATTGGTTCACTGTGGTGGAGGAGGGCCTTCAGCATCCTTGGGACAATCTAGAAGTGTATGCCTCCCCTTCATTCTGCCTGATCCGTCATGTCCTGAACAGTGATGGGTTCCAGGAATCTCAGGATGACCCTGTTAGTTCCTTTGTGGCCCCAAGCAGAGTGGTTCCTGGACCTTCTGTCTTTTCTATCAGAGGTACTGAGAGAAATTCTTCCTTGGCACAACCTTCTTTGCCAACCTATGTGGAGAGGTGCCACCAGTCAGTAGGGTCTCTATCTCTTCATGGGTGGAGAGTGTCCAGTATCTCTTGCGAGCGAGAGATTTTTCTCACAGAGCAGAGATTCAGATCTCCAGCTACCTCAGGAGATCTTCGTCAGCTGTGTATGAGGGCAAGTGGGTCGTCTACTGTGATTGATTTGTCGATGGAGTTTCGTTTCTTTCCACTTGGAACTCTGTTCAGGGGATAGTGAACTTTCTGATCTTCCTCAGAACAGAGAATCATCTTTCTGTGTCTGCTATCAAAAGCAACAGGGCTGCCTAGAGATTAGTTCTACGTCTGAAAGACATAGACATCGCCTCATCATGGGAAATATCTATGTTGTTCAGGAGCTTTGAGCAGTCTTGTTCACCCAGAGAACTCAAACCTCCTATGTGGAGCCTACTCTGGTTCTAAGTAGTCTCGCTCGAGCTCCATTCGAACCACTACATTAATCATCAGACAGGGAACAGATCTTGAAAACAGTTTTCCCTCTTGCTTTGGCTTCCTTGAAGAGAATTGGAGAGCTCCACGGCCTAGATTATGACCTAAAACACCACCAGTGGTTGGGGGTCTGTAGCCATCGAATTTTTCCTGGAATTCGTTGCTAAGACTTAAAATCCCTCGGTTCATGATGATAGATTTGTCTCCTTTTCCAATCCTTCTCCTGAAGGAATTTGTTGATAACGATTCTCATGAATTACTGCTTTGTCTTGTCAGAACACTGCGTTGCTATCTAAAAAGGACTCTCCACCTAAGACCTAGGTGCCATAGACTTTTTGTTAGCACAAGCCGAGCCAAGAAAGAAGTGTCCAAGAATACCATTTCATTTTGGTTATGTGAGATGATTAGGTAAGCCTACTCCTTATCTTCAAGTTCTATCACCGATACTGTGCATGCAAGAGCACTTGACATCTGAGGAATAAGTTCCTCTCTGGCTTTTAAGAATAACTTGCTTGTTCATAGGATTTTGAATCTGGGTTCCTGGCTTCAGCACACCACTTTGGTGGTGGCTGTCCAACAAGTTGTGTAGCTAATCCAGTGCCCTTGGCAGAACAGTTTGTATCATGCCTAAGATGATTGTGTGAAAGGGAGAATGAGTGAGATGACTGGTCTCTTTCATTCCCTTTTTTTCCCTTCTTCATTCCTACAGGCGGGTTGAAGATTAGGCACATCATACGCTGAAACTGGCTTGATGCTGGTGAGTACAGCAGCCTTACTGGTTTATTGCTTTATTTTTATGTTCTATACAACTACAAATCTGTTTCTCAGTAGCCTGAGGAGTGGTGACAAAACCTTTGCTTGTGGCCAACATGTTTGTTGCTTGAACAGATATAGTTCTCTTGGTCTTCCATGTATGCAATGAATCTGGATATGTTACATTTTATTTACTCCCAGTGGACTGAGTTTTAGATAGTACATAAATATCTAATCTATTACAGATTTAGACACTCTTCTTTAGAATTCTCGTTTCTAGGAAGAGTGGTTAGGTGTGCTGAATCTCCAGTTGGTTCAGGATTGTTGTATGAGTCTATCATATTGTTAAGACCGAAGATTTGTTCTGCATATGAACAAATCACAAATTTTTAATAAATTTTTATTTTTCATAGCTAACAAACCTGAGGTCTTAATTGTGACTGCTCACCTGTATCTGGCCCTCTGGTAATCCTGGGTTGGAAGAAAGACTAAATGTGTCACAGGGTTCAAGTGTGGTCGCTGAGCACTTTCCACCTTTTCTATGCTTCAGATGCCAGATGCTGCAGATTCCTTGCATATCAAAAATTTTTTTTTTCTTTCTTTTTAACTGGTTTCCAGCTGGCACCAGAAGATATTGTTAAGACTTCAGGCTTATTAGTTATATTGTTAAGATTTCAGGCTTATTAGTTATATTGTTAAGACTTCAGGCTTATTAGTTATATTGTTAAGACTTCAGGCTTATTAGTTATATTGTTACGACTTCAGGCTTATTAGTTATATTGTTAAGACATTAGTTATATTGTTACGACTTCAGGCTTATTAGTTATATTGTTAAGACTTCAGGCTTATTAATTATATTGTTAAGACTTCTAGTTTATTAGTTATATTGTTAAGACTTCTAGTTTATTAGTTATATTGTTAAGACTTCAGGTTTATTAGTTATGAAAAATACAAATTGGTTAGAAATTTGTCATATTCATAGTCGTCATAGCCTTTTTATATTCGACTACGTGAATTTAAGTATGTACAGGCAGTTCCCAGTTATCGGCCGGGGTTCCATTCTCGGCAGGGTGCTGATAACTGAAAACTGCCATTAACCAAAACTTGGTGATTGATGACGTTGCTGAGATTCGGTTAATGGCACCTCTGTTAGGTATGTTATGGCGCCATAACTCTATAATCAGCACCTTATGGCACCGTAACTATTATCAGCACCTTATGGCGCCAATAACCGAAACTTGGACTATTATGGCGCCATAAATTGCTGATTTTATGGCGCTAGACAAGCGCCATAAAACCAAATCGCCATTAACTGAGTCCACTGATAACTGGGGACTGCCTGTACTGTATTACATTGCATTTATAGAAGAAAATATTTCTGGTAAACAAATCAGTGAGAAAGAAATGGTGCTTAACCACAAAATCCTCACCTACTGGAAGGAGAGTGATTCCAAGGGAAAGATAAAAAAAATAGAAAAGGGCAGGAAATGCAAAGAACAGAGATAATGTCATATGGAAAAAAGATACATTAACACAAATGAGAATTACAGGAAATACTACACTAATTTGGAAAGTTAAGAGTTGTGGGCATCCTTACTTCCTGTTAGTCACATGGGATATTTCTCAACTTCTGTGGTAACAAGGTCTTTGAAAGGGCTTTTCAGTTATACTTTCCCATAGATGCTATACGGGAATATTTTTTTTAAAGAGGTAAATGAAATGATTTATTGTTTGTTTATGTGATTACTTTCACCACTCAAGTATGATTTTTGTTTTACAGAAGACTGGTGCCTTACAGCACCATACATTAGGATCTGATCCGAATTCCACGGAGCACAAGTGTCCACTCTGCAGCTTCACCAGCACTGTGCCCTTTGAGGTTTCTGCCCATATCAGGACTCACACAGGTGAAAGGTTCTACCCGTGTCTCTTTTGTCCCAAGAAAAATGTACTGAAGCGTGACCTAGTGAAGCACATGAGAGTTCACACTGGGGAGAAGCCTTTCTGGTGTCGTTTCTGTTCCTCCCAATTCACTCAAAGGTCTCGTCTCAAAGTGCATGAAAGAAGACATACAGGTGAAAAGCCTTTCTCTTGCTCCTTTTGCTCCTACCAGACAGCTTGGAAGTCTGATATGAACCGCCACGTGCAAAGGTGGCATCAGCATCAAAAGTAAGAATGAAATCCAGCACTGTAAGAACATTAATTAATAAAATTGAACCATCATCCCAAGTTTATCATGTCTTCCCTGTGTTATATCCTTTGGTACTTATCATAATATATTCTCTAGTTTAACTGTCACTCAGCACTTCTTATTCACAAGTGCACAACGGTATGTACTCACTTCATATAACTGACAATTTTCAAAAATCGCATAAGCATTTCAAATGTAACATAGTGTCTGGCATTAGCTTTGTCTTACTCATATTTGAGTATAATTACAGATTTATAGTATGTTGTGAGAACCAGCTGCTTTATGGAGAGGTTTCTATTATGTAGATTTGTTTTCTTCAGTGATACTGTTTTATAAAGTATTTCCATTTATAAGGGAGATATGACCTGCAAATGAAATACAGGCAGCCCCCGTTAACGGCAGCATCAGTTAGCGGCTATCCAGTTCTACAGTGCTTGTCTAGCGATGCTGTTAACAGGATTTTCTGCGCCAACCTCTGGTTAGCAGCGCTGAAATCCAGTTAGCAGCGCTGATATCGGGTTAGCAGTGCCGATCTCTGATTAACGATGCCAGTGTCCGGTCGACAGCACTGTTAAGCGGTTTTTAGTGCTGTTATCGCAGATTTTCAGTTAGTGACATCAGCTGGGGACAGAGTCCCGCCGTTAACCGGGGCTGCATGTAACTGTAATGATGACCAAAATACATGTTTATAGTATTTCACTATTGTTTTTATTATTCCTCCATTTGAGAGTGTTATGCAGGCATTAGGTAGTGGCAGTGGACAATCAGATGTTACACACACACTTATTTACAGTGTTCCCCCCCTGTATTCAAGGGGGATGGGTACCAGATCCCCCCCGCCCCCTGCACAAATAACTAGAGCCTGCGAATAGTTGAAACACTTAAAACTGCCTCTATTGTTAGTTAAAACTCAAGAAAAACCCACTAGAAATGTTTATACCTAGTTTTTTAATAGTTTTATCACAAAATGCATTTTATGATGAAATTGATAAAAAAAAGGAATTTGCGGATATTTCTCACAGAAAAATACAAAGAATAGTAGAATTTTCCATGAATAATGGGGGTATATGTTTCAGTGACAAATCCGCGAAACCAGAATGCACTAATATGGGGGTTCACCATATATATTTGTGTGTGGGTGCATGTCTGTATGTATTTATATATATGTACTTAAACATGACAAAATTCTTAAAAGCATTAATGAAAAACTCTTTATTGAAGAAATGTGAAAGGTATTAAATAGGTTACAAGACTATTGGTAAAGCATACATTTTTGAAGCTATATTCAATCTGAACTGCACCTGAGTTTTTTAAACAACCAGATGATAAGTTATGATATATAAATATATATATATATACAATCTATATATATATATATATATATATATATATATATTACACATACATACACAATCCAATTTAGCACAAAAGAACATGTGCTTGGGATTATTCTTAAATCCATGGTAGAAAGGTGTGTGAAAAATCAGGGCAGCGTATCTCTTTTGCTTAAAGAACACACCACCCAGATTAACAAACCGTAACCCTGTCCCCTTTCTGTTTTTGTATATATAAAGGTCTGTTAACTTCTATTATATTCAGTGTGAACTTGAAAAATGTAGAATATAGTACTACGAAAGTATTTGTTCCAATTCCCCAGTTCTTCACTCACCTTTCTGCCGTGGATTTAAGTATTATAATATATATATATATATATATATATATATATATATATATATATATATTTATATATATATATATGTATATATAGTGTTATTTACTTTCTACATTATGGCATTTTTATGGGCTCCTTTTGTTAGGTGGATTCTGTTTTAACAGAATATATTTCACAGTCATATATATATATATATATATATATATATATATATATATATATATATATATATATACATATATAATTAATTAACACGTACATGCACACAAAAGTGTTAATGTTACTTAAAATAAAGTGTTAATGTTACTTAAAATATATAACACAAAAGTCGGATACTTGAAGTTTGATTTTGAACCACTTAAATACAATTTTTTTCTTGCAGGGGCCTCATATGGATAGCACCAGGTTTGCCAGACAGCACCAGGCTGCCAAAGCCCCTGACCCTCTTTTCCTGGAGCACAAGTGTCCTCACTGCAGCTTCACCAGCACTGTGCCCATTGAGGTGGCGTCCCATGTCCGGACTCACACTCTCGAAGCTTTCTACCGGTGTCTCTTCTGCCCCAAAGAGAGCGGAGCAAAGAATGACCTGGTGAAGCATATGAGGGTCCACACTAAAGAGAAACCTTTCTCGTGTCAGTATTGCCCTTCACACTTTGCTCAGGCTTGTCACCTCAAGGAACACATAAGAAGGCACACTGGTGAAAAGCCTTTCGCTTGCAAATTATGCTCCTACCAGTCAGCTCAAAGGTCTGGGTTAATGAAACATATACGCAGGCATCATCAGCAATAAAAGTAAGGAGTAGCTTCTGTAAATAGATTTTTTCACACGAATAAAATCCAGCATTAAGGAAGTCAAATGTTAAAATCAAGCCATCTTTCCAAGCATTGTTTTATAATGACACTTGTTTTTTTTATTTATAATCCAGCATAGTTGTTTTCTAATCCAGGTTTATGTCTTCTCACTATTTGTTTCTTATAAGAGATAGAGTTTTAAAGAAACCAACACATGCCTGTCGACTCCTAAAACTGATTGACAAATGCATTGTGTATATGTATTGTGATAAATTTACAAAGTATTGTATTTCTCTAATCCAAGTGGGTTAGATTTTATAGGAAGGATGTTCCAGGTAACAAACTTTTGTAATTCATCCCAAAGCACTATGTATGTACTCTTGTGTTTATAGATGTTAAAAATGGATGAACCAAGAAATATATGTAGTATGCATTTACATTGTGACTACTGAACCACTTAAATGCAATTTTTGTTTTACAGGGGCCTCATATGAGTATCACCAGAGGCACTAGTCAGGGAAGAGTGAGAGTGGCCGATCCATTTATCAAGATACACAAATGTCCGCACTGTACGTTTACTGGCACCGTGCCCATTGAGGTGTCTTCTCATATCCGGAGCCACAGTGGTGAAAATTTCTATGTGTGCCTCTTTTGTCCCAAGAAGTTTGTGGAAAAGAGCCAGCTGGTACGACACATGCGAGTTCACACCGGAGAGAAGCCTTTCTCGTGTCACTTTTGTTCTTCGCAGTTTACCCAAGCAGTTCATCTCAAGGAACATGAAAGAACGCACACTGGCGAGAAGCCTTTTGCTTGCCCGTTTTGTTCTTACCAGTCTGCTCAAAGGTCTGGGTTAAGTTATCACATAAGGAGGCATCATCAGCATTGAAAGTGAGAAGCTTCAGTTAACTGGTTTGTATTTGACTTTAACAGTATCCAACATTTATGAGAAAGGAAGGAAAGTTGGGAGAATCAGATTTTGTTTACCCAAATACTAGTATGTACATGCCTGTGCATTTTTATTGTTATTTATGGTAACTTGAATAAATTATTGTTTTATAACTCAATCATGGATGTTACTATGTTCAGACTATCCATTTTTTATAACTACCAAGTTTTAAGAAAAACTCACCTGTTCAACTTTCGAATTTGAAAATACAGACTACTTTCTGAGAAAACAGTAATAAATTTTAAATAATTATAGATTGGAAAAAAAAGAAACATCAGCCTAGCTGGCAAGCAACAGAAAGCATTGTAAGACAATAGGCATGTTTTACAACACTTTCCGTAGCTTGCAGTTTGAATTTTTAATTTACAGAATGCCCATTTTACAGTGAAGTTTTGTAGACATGATGGAAAGCGAACACCTACAAGAACAGTGGAATCAGTGCTGTAGGCTGCTGTCATTGTCCACCATTGGTAGAGTATTGTAGTATCACATATCTCAAATGCAAATTTCAAAATTCCTACCAAATGTGAGAAATTTGCAAAATGGGCTATTGCCAGTAGAGAAGCGTTGGTAATTGAAGTACTGAAAATAGCACAGGTGATGTCTTTTTGCATAAAAAAAAGTTTTTGCTAAGGCTCTTCCCTTTTTATCATTTACGTGATATTTGTAGCAGGTAGTCTCCATACTTTTTTCTAATGTATGTACTGAAGTTGTGGCATGTTTGGTTTAATTATTTCCTGTAATTCACATTTCTTGTGTAATGTATGAAATTATGTTCCAATCAATAAGGCTTTTAGTCATGTGTAGTTTATTTGTTTCCCTCACTTAGTAGCATCAGTTTGACCTTATTTAACAGATATGTAAGGAGGAGCACAGCACAAAATGGGGATGAAATTTACAAGGAGGATACTCTTGAATTGCATCAGAAGTCAAATTAACAAAACTTTGGGCCAAAACCAACTGCTGTAGTTGGATGAGCTATGGGTATGTATTTACTGGTTCTGCATATGTACAGCTCACTCAGAGTCGGCCCTTGAACTTGTACAACAGCCCCAACAGACATTTGGTGCAGTGCCTCCCAATGACAAGTTTTGCTGGTTTGTTGGAATTTTTGTAGAATGTAATCTTACAAATGTAAGGAACATATGGTAGTTTTTTGTTGGTTACTATCTGTTAAGATGTTTGACTCTGTAATCCCTTTGCAATCTTTGGTGTTTAAGAAAATAAAAAAAATCTCAAGAAAAGTGTTTCACTGATTAAGATCCTGATGTGGAAGGAACTTTCATTTCAGATGCATGCTGTCTTGTTAAAGGACCTTCTTGCTGTAGTTAAGGCATAGAGAACCTCTCAGAGTGAGTTTGGATTCTGAGGAAGATTGATGCTATTTCCTTGATTAAACAATTGCAGTCTGAATCCTACCTGAATTGTGGGAAAATAACCCTCTTATGGTGCAGGAAAGCAAGAAAAGCATTTTATCACTTGAAAATTTTGTGTTCCTTGTTTGACTGTTGTCTTCTCTGTGATATAAAAATGTATTTGTAAGGGATAGGTTGGAATACACTGGGAAGTTTAATTCCTATTTAATCTTCTAAGAGGTGATATCTATCAACAAACTGATGACCATAGGGCTAACTGCCTCTTCAGTTTTCTTCAGAAGGATTTAACCTTGGGTTTAGGGCAATAGTAGTACATTCAAACTAATCTAATGTATAAGATTCACAGCCATTGTTTCGCAGTGACACAAAACAGTGAATCTATCATGGCACAAAACAGTGATTCTATCATCATGTATATTTACCACCATTTCCATAGCCCATACGATTCAATTTACTTAGTGCATTTCAAATAAACATGAACAAACCCATTTTATATATAATTACACCTTTGCAACAGTACCTGTGCGAGTTGCATAGGTTTATGACAATACGTACCGAATTTAGTGACTGGCATTGTTAAGCATTATGCAGTATAATAATCTTTTGGATTATTGGACCACTGAAGAGAGTTTGTGCCTTGCAGGTGCTTCCATGGGGTAACCCCAGTGGATTTCAAAGTCAGGGAACAAGAATAGCCAGCGAAGGTGCCGAGAGGCTCAAGTGCCCAAACCATGAATGCAGTTTCACAACCACCAGTCTTTCAGAAATGTCTCCTCACATCAACTCGCACACAGGAGAGAAATTCTACCCTTGTGTCTTCTGTCCAAACCAGTATGCTGTGTGGGATGACCTCACCGTGCACTTGACAACTCATGGTAAAAGGGGGACTTACAAATGTCCTTATTGCTCCTTACAGTTCAGCTACAGAGGCCATTTGAAGGAACATGAGAGAATGCACACTGGTTAAAAGCTCTTTCCATGTAACTTGTGTACTTACAAGTCATCTCGAAAGTCCACTTTAACCAGACATATTCACTGACACTACAGTAAGAAATGAGTGTTGGTATTTTTTGTCATCTTTGGCATTTGTTTGCTTCATGCAAACTAGCAAACTATTACGTAGCGTCTTTTTCTTGCCAGTCATTCATTTGTTTTTTCTTTTTGGAGGTATTGTTATTGCTCTTAATTTAATTTTAGATCTTTTAATTATCTCCTGGAAGAATGATGGCAGTGAATAATGCAGTCAATTATTTTTTTATATTTAATTAAAAAATGATTTGATATTTTGATTATATGGCTATCAGTCATTTCTGGTATGTTTTTGATTAATAGCAGCATCTCAGGAAGTCTCTTAGAATGTTTATGTAATCAACTGCATTTAATGAAATAAAAATGTTTAGCCCTATTCTCTGTAATCTGAATATCCTTACTTACTGTCACATTTTATTAGTTCTTTGTTGCCGGTGAGTGCGAATAAAATAAACTTGCTCAATCTCAGTCTTTGTATTCTGAATATCCTCACAGGGTACTGTACTGTCATATTTTGCAAGGCTCTTGTTGCCGATACGTAATTGCTCATAGTAGGTATACGAGTTTGATTGTTCTTTATGCTCCTGATAACACATGTTTTATGGCAATTTTTTAAGTAATGTTTATATGCTTCATCATGATTGAATTAATAAGCACAATTACAGACACCACCCCACTTACGAACGAGGTCTGTTCTGGACGGCTGTTCAAATGGTAAATTGTTTGCAAGTGGTTACACTACTGTACTCTTCACGCCACTTAAGTACAGTAAGATATTAAGTCAATACAATACGTACTGGAGGTTTTTTCACCCCGAAACACAATTCACTGTGCATAAAGTACTGTATGAATAGGTGTGCAGAACAGAATTTTAATGGTCCATATCAACTTGTGAAATAACAGCAAAGGTGACCAAAATGCCACTTTGGTACTCGCTGGGATTTGTCCTCATGTTTGGCATGTATAGTTTCAAATGCAAGTCATTGTGGTTTTTATTTTTTCAGTGCCTTGGATCCTATAAATCAAAAAGCCTCTGTTAGCTATCAAGTGAACATAAACCCATACCTCATGTACAGATGCACCAAGTCCCTGCAGGCAGTAGATACATATAAGAAACCAATTCATTCTGTTGTTGTGTCTGAAGCAACTCCTGTGTTGTGTTAAAATGATCCTGGACTTTTTCATGGTGCAATATTCTATATACAGGTGTTCCTAAATGATAAATTTTTCATCAATTTGTACTTTTCATAACTAACAAACCTGAGGTTTTTATGGAAGGGGAGTTTCTCAAGTGCTTCGCTGGAGTCCGGTTAAAAATGTCACATGGTTTTAGTGACAATGGGAGATAACCAACACGGAAAGAGGTAGGCCAAGTACTTACTGCCCTTTTTTCACAAAGTAGCCAGATTTTTATTGACTTCCTGTCCATTTTACCCCCGTGGCATTCTGGTTTTTAATTTTCTTCTTTGTTTGTGTGATTCTGTGTTATATTGTGCTATCTGGGTGTAGTATTTGCATTTATGAAATGCAAACCCATGTGTTCCGATAATAATTTTAGTGTTGGCACTAAATGAAAACCTTTATCTTTCTTTGGCTGCAGTATACTGTATACAAGTGTTTTTAGTTTTGAATGTCAGAATATTATAATTTTTTACTTCAAGCTTAATGAAATTTGAAGGGGAACAGTCATAGGGCTAGCAACTGCATCCTAACATCATGGTCACCACAAAAGGATGTACAAGGATGTCAATAGTAAATTGTATAAACATAATATGGAATGGCCCGAGAGACAACTCCAAACTTGGTGTGACGCTGAATGTACAGTTTCCAGTACAGAAAAATTACTATTATTAAATCCAGATTTATTTCATATCGACTCATATCCTTCACTAAGATGTGAAATGCCGTTGCCTGGTTTACTGACTGAGATAGAGTAGATGTAACAAGAATTGCCGAGATTTTATCATTTCTGACAACTTAAGAGGATTTTTGTTTTACAGGCTCACCCTGAGGTTCATATCAGAAATATTGGAGGGCAAGCAACTGAGAGTAGTAAACTGGAACCAGTGGTCAAGTTAAGGTGCCCCTACTGCAGTTATACAGACACCGTTCCAATTGAGATGTCCGGTCATATTCGGACTCACACAGGCGACATTGCCTACCCTTGCATTTTCTGCCCCAAGAGAGACAAGCGGAAGTGTGACCTCATCAAGCACATGAGAGTTCACACTGGGGAGAAGCCTTACAAATGTGGCTTTTGTTCACTGCTGTTTACACAAATGGGCCACCTGAAGACTCACGAAAGACGACACACCGGAGAGAAGCCATTTTCCTGTCATTTATGTTCTTATCAGGCTACGCAAATCTCAGGATTGACTCAGCACATGAAGCGACACCACAAGGAGGATTTGATGTAGATGTTATTGCAAAATGATCTGAGGATATGAAACTAGTGAAGCAAATTCAGACTCAAAAGTTCATAGGATGAAATCTTCCAGTTTTTATTCAAACCTTTTTTTTATGGTGGAAAAAATCTTCAAAAAAAAAATCATTTATTATAGTTCAAGGCTAAATTTATGAAAAATGATGCAGGAAATTTAACCACTAGATGTTGAGTGACATTTAAATTTCAAAACTTATCTTTAGAAAATAAACAAGTGACCATTTTTTGTAACACTATGGTGTATGCCAATACTAATATAAACCCTTATGAGTTTTATGATGGGCCTGAACCATAACTTGTGTCTCTGTGCATCCAGTTTAGTTAGTTTGCGTTTTGTGTGGAGTTCAACCCCACAAAATCAACCATGGAAAGTCATAAAAAATGGCATATATCTCTAGACTGGTTTCCTCAACCCCTCCAAAATACTATGTAAGTTTTACTAATGATATGTATAGAGAGCCTCTTCTATTTTTGAATTTGACGATTTTCCAGTCTGTATGAATATAGACATATATATATATATCATATATATCTATATATAATATATATATATCTAAAATATATTATATATATATGTATATATATATACACACACACTATATATATATATATGTATATATGTATATATGTATATATATATCATATATATATCTATATATATATATATATAATATATATATATATTATATATATATTTAAACCATGCAGGTTTAATTAAATGTATCAGTAAATTGTGACTTTATATTGCCAAACAAATACAGGCAGTCCCCGGTTATTGGCGGGCTCGGTTAATGGCAATTTGGTTTTATGGTACTTGTCTAGTGCCATAAAATTGGTGATTTATGACCCGTTGTAATGGCACCACATCTGGCCAACTTTCGGTTATCAGCACCATAAGGTGCCGATGATAGAATTATGGCACCATATCATACCTAACAAGGTGCCACGAAACGTGGCATCATAAGCGCCATATATCGCAGAGTTTCTGTTAATTGTGGTTTTTGCTTATCAGCACTCCACTGATAACTGGGGAATGCCTGTAATCCCTTATGGGGAGGATGTAAATGATCACTGAAGCTGCTGTAGTTTCTTTAAACAATGTTGAATAGCTTTTTTTTTTGCTTTTTAAGCTTAAAAATTTTCTTTTGCTTTACAGGTCCACCAAGTGGGTAACATTAGAAATACTGAAGATCGAACAGTTGAGAGTCTAAGTGTACCATTTGGCAACACTTCAAAGTGCCCCTATTGCAGCTATACAACCACCGTTCCCATTGATATGTCCAGTCACATTCAGGATCATACAGGTGACAGGGCCTACACTTGCATTTTCTGCCCCAAGAAAGCTCCAAGGAAGCAAAATATGATCGCCCACATGAGAGTTCCTACAGGGGAGAGGCCCTACAAGTGTTTTATTTGTGGTTTGCTGTTTACTCAGCTGAATCATCTCAAGGTTCACGAAAGAAGACACACAGGGGAGAAGCCCTATCAATGCCACACTTGCGCTTTGCAGTTTACTCAGCTGAGTCATCTCAGGACTCATGAAAGACAACACACAGGAGAGAAGCCATATTCTTGTCATTTATGTTCGTATCGGGTAACACAAATAGCAGGGTTGATTCAGCACAAGAAGAAACACCACAAGGAATGCAAGAAGTGAACTGGATTAAGGAATTCCCTTTGAAAGTTTCAGCCCATTACAATCATCATATGCTACGATTTTTTTTAAGTTTATGATGAGCAAATTCTATAAATTTCTAAATACGTACTGGCATGTCTGTTCACATAAATATTACTGTGCTTAAGAATTTGTGCCTTGTTTGCACAGTGACCATGCACAGCTCAAGGTCCAAAAATATTTCCAGCATGTACATTAAATATTGGTTTCACACTATTTTATGTATTGTTTAAATAAATATATTGGTGAGCAAAAAAGAGACACCAAGAAAATATTAGAAATCTTGAAAGATGAAATAGCTTTTTTCCTATCTGAGGAGATGATGACTTTACTGTGCTGGCAAGGAAGTACATACAGGCAAAAGCAGTGTTTAAAGAAAAAGAGTCAGACTACGACGATGTAAAAGATGTGAAAACTAGTGTTCTGAGAGACAGTTGTTAAGTCATGTAAATATTTATTTAGATCGTGAAATGTTGTATGGTCACCCCCAATGCAGTGTGCTTGTGACAACTTTTCAGAAATCTTGTTATTTTCTGTTCCTTTATTGTGGAATATAAACTTTTTATGAGGCTCCTGTAATTTAATTCTAATGCAGTTCTATGAGTGTGTTTTTGTTTTGTGTTAATTAAGAACAAAATCTCAGTGTTAGCATGATAAGTGGACTGTCTTCCAAAAGTGTAGTGCTTCTCTTTTTTACATAAAATTTTGATTTGTGGAGTAACATAAACCCGATTCTATTTTTGGTAATTTCTCTATTATAGTATATCTATTTTACATTCTCTTTCTAATGTCTTTTTTGTCTTTCCTTAGAACTTTCCACATTCAGCACATTAAAGTGGATATCTGTGATTAAATCCTTATAATTGGCAGTCCCACGTTACTGGCGAAGGTACCGTTCCCGGCCGAGCACTGATAACTGAAAATCGCCATTTACCAGAACATCACAATAATTATGGTAAAAAAATGGCGTTTATGATGGCGTAAGCGCTGATAAGCCACTTATCAATGCTGAAAATCTGATTCATGAAGTCGTTAGGAGTTTTGGTTAACGGTGGTATTCACTCATCGGCACACCTCCATTAACAGAACCCCACCGATAACCAAGGACTTGCCTGTAGTTAAAATAACCTATGCATCATCAGATACGTACGTGATAAACTTACTTAAATATAGGTTATCATGCATGTTATCCTTCATCGATGTTGATAACAAATATACTGTACTGAAAGATTGGTAATTGTCGTGTTGAGAATGTTCAGGTTGAGAGCAGCTTTTTTTCTCTCTTTCGTTTTTTGTTTAAGGCTCTATATTATCAAAAAGAGAAATTTGTATGACTAAGGAAAAAATCTAAAGATTCTTATATGTGAGAGTAAGAGTTTTTATTACCTCATCTGATCCAAGAATCTTATTGAAAACCATCGGCTGTTAGGATTTCAGGAATCGTGCACATTTGACAACAATTAGTCTGACAGCATGTTTATTTGTTTGGTAGTTACACTGTGAAATCAGGTGTAGATAAAATATTTTTTTATTGTAACCTGATTACCTCCTAACTCAGACTCGAATCTTAAGTTCAGATTCTTGGTTTTCATAGGAAAACTCATTAGTGTAAAATATTAGGGATTTGAGAAGTTACAATTTCATTGCATGTTACCCATTGTATTTACACTGATGAGACCGCAATCTCTTTCGGTTTGTGCAGGGCAGTGCCCAACAGTATATCTAGTAACCTCACCTCCACCAATCTCTCACCCTATCATTTCTTGGTATTTCATGATAACACAGGATGGCTTTTTTTTTTTTTTTATTTTTTTTTTTTTTTTGCCCCAGTGCATTTGCTTCGGCCGTAAATACCATATACGTACCTCCACATCCACCCATCCTTTTTGCTTTTAGAGAGGGCTTAGGAACAGTTCCTTGTAAATGCAAATGATTTCAGTATTTTTTTTTATTAAGTTTCTTAATGGAAGCTACTGTATTTGAAAAAAGTATATTAGTGCTCAATAGGTGTATGTTCATTCTTGATATTAAGAAATAAAGTTTACAACAGCAAAATATGGCATTTTTCTTACACAGTTATGAAAAGTTCATAATTACAGGTTTATGTTAATTGTACATTATAAAAGAGTTCATTGTGGCAACTGAATATATAGACCACCGGGTAATTTTTTTATGGATTAAATAATTAATTTCTTTACATGCTTAATGAAGTACATTTCATTATTGCTTTTGCTCATTTATCTTTGGGCTGACAGAGATATTATTGCGTCATATTTCCAGTTGCATTAATTGCAGTTGCATTCTCCTGTTGCAGAATACTTGAAGTGAGTGACTTGCATCTCATGTAGTTGTATCAAGTTGCTTACTTCTTATTTCCTGCTTTTAGTGGCTTGATCATTAGGCTTATGGACCAGTTTTCATAGGAAATGGTTATAGTACTAACCTTCTTGAATGCCTTGTTCTATAACAGGATACAACCTTGTGATTCAATATCAAAGAAACCTAGGTTACATTGAAATCCATTTATTGAACCACTTATGGTGATTTTTACTTTCCAGGTGCCTCCTTTCAGAAGGGGGCGAAGGCCCAAGGAAACACCCCAACCTGCAGTGAAGATACTCCAGTGTCCCCACTGCTGGTATACAAATACCATCCCTATTGACATGGCCAGTCACATCCGATCTCACACGGGAGAGGATTTCTTCACGTGCGTCTTTTGTCCCAAGAAACTGGCCCTCAGACATGATGCTCTGAGACACATGCGAGTTCACACTGGAGAAAAGCCTTACAAATGTTGCTTTTGCTCCTTGCAGTTCAACCACCTGGGTCATTGCAAGGAGCATGAGAGGACACACACTGGCGAAAAGCCTTACGCCTGTAGCTTGTGTCCATACCAGGCTACTCAAGCGTCAGGTTTGAATTCACATATAAGACGTCATCATCGGCAGTAAAATGAAAAATGAAGATGTCCTCATTTGCAGTAAAGTGAAAGGCGTGCACTTTTTGTAAAGGCATATTTTTGATGTTGCCTTAATTGTTAATGCAAATGAAGTGTAAATCTAAATAAAGTTCAAAAGGTTAAGATTGAAGCTATATAGTACAGCACAATTTTTTTGTGTTTTCTAGCCTGTGGGGAGAACAATCCTGATGCACATTTTTAAGTCTTAATCAGAGATCAGGTCTGACTAGCTAATGAAAAAATAAACAAAAAAGACTATTTATATTAGTAAGATGGGTGGCTGTCAATTCAGTTGGAGAATGATTTCAAATGATATACAGTAAGTCTTGTAAACCATACCAAAAGGAAAGTTCTGAAAATCAAAATTCTGTCTACAGAAACCAGTGAAGGCTTGACTATCTGAATTTAGATAGTATATAGTTAAGTCATTCAAATCTGAATGATACAGAGCAGGTATTATAGATTTTAGCATTACGTTTATGGGCACTGAACTTTTGCCTGCTTGTAAAAGCAGTGTCAAAATGCTAAAGCAGTTCTTTAATCCATATTCATACTTTTTCCTAAATTGCTTCTTCTCCATGGAGAGTGTCACTATTAGCTTCAAACTGGGGTTTAATATAGTATAGTAGTACATTTACAAAATCTATTTTATGACTATGATAATTACATACCACTGTATTCTATTATATGAAACCTTTCTTTTTTTTTAATCTACAACAGAATGATAGTTGTAAAATTTCTTTCTCTCTATAATAGTGTGTGTATGAATAAATCTTGCATAGTGTATTTTGATTATCCTGATCCAAGTGAACCTAAACATGGATTATAAAATGTCTCAGTTCATTCTCCCAGATTACTTGTTTTTGAGGATTCCTAAGTAAACGTAAGATTTACCATAGAACCTCCGTGAATGATATATCAAAATGTTTTTCATTCATACCAGAACGTCTTTGAATTGTATCAGGGCAACAAAGCGAATGCTTTGCTCATGACTGAAATGGCAGGGCCCAAATAAACCTTGTGATCATGAGCATGTGTCTGTGCATTTGTCTAATCTGTAAACCAATTTTATATTGGTGGTTCTTGGTAGAATTGCTTTGATTTTTTGGCATCATTTTAAGCAATCTTGGGGCTCATAAGATTAGGGAAACTGAATCAGAACATTGTGGGTGTAAGTATGAACATCATTTTGGAGCAATACAAATTCTCTTTACTGATTTTGGAAAGAAACAAAGCCTTGGTGAAAAAAAAATCTATGATAAGTATGTATATATTCTTTACTTTAGAAATGTTGCTTGGATTTGGCATTGTAACTGATTGTCGCAGCTATTATTTATTCAGTTATCAATGATAATTGTAATACTAGTTGTATTAATATATTACAACAGCTTTGACTATTCTATACATATGGAGGTAAAATGTTACAAACTGTCTAAGAAAAATTTTTTGTACAGTGCATAAAAAATTTATACACATTAGGTGAAATGCTATGGGTATTTACTGGAAACCTGATTGTATATCCACAATTTTGTTATTTTCTTCAAAAATATATGCATTATTTACAAGTGTAAGAGAAATCACATTCAATTCCTCGCAACCTCAGTTATAGCTAATGACTTCAGTTCCCACCTGTCTTTTATTGTTTATTACATATAGCTATGTGTTATACGTATAAAGTTGATAGACAGATGCGGTGAACAATGACATTCTTTGAAATAATAGATATCAGCATTAGCTCACACAAAAGCAAAAGCCAATGTTCTTTGTTAAGAAGCATCTACTGTCTCAGAGGTCACATTGACAACACCTGAGTTTGCATGGAAAATTCCTCGAATGTTGTGTCCGTGTGTGCATTTGTTTCTGTGGGCGGAAGCAGTGAGAGATAAGTGTTATTTAAAATAGATTACCTTCCTAACAAGAAGAATATAAAATGTAAAAAAAACTGTATTACGTGTAGATCAGGAATTGTGAAATAAATTATGTGTTATTACACAATTGGTTTTGCACAATGAACTCGTTCACTCAATGACGTAGGAGATCAGGAGTGGTTTTACGAGAATGCTTGTTCGTTTGTACGTCACTTTTTACCTCCACTATATCTTATAAGTTTTGGGACATTATTTGCCCCTGCTTGTCCTTGAAGACGGAGAGCGCGTGACAACCACACAAAACTATTATCATGGACATCAGAGGTGAGAGTTGTTGGAACCTACATTAATGAATTCCTTTTCAGCATCTCGAACTATTTGAGATGACGTGTGAAGTGGCAGAAAACCTTTCTTTCTCATGAGAGATTCGTGAGAAATTATTATCATTCTATTTTTGTGCACTTGTTTGTGAAATGTAGCACTGCCCTCTTCATGAGATTTGTTATTAGTTTGAGAAGTGTGTTAATAAGAATTATTTTTCTTTCTGACAGGAACTCTTTTGAATTGTCACTTTGTCGACCCTGTGAGCCGGATTATTACCTAGTATTAGTAACACTTATGGTGTTTAATGTGTTGAAGAAACTAATTGATTTACTGCATGACTATTCAATTCTGTGGAAATGATATCAGAGTATGGCGAGAAGTGTCCCTTTTATTTTTTGTTATACTTGTGGAAATGGGTCAGTTTGCAGGGATCTTGTTCTAGACAGTCCGTTTTCTGTCTAGCTTTAACTAACTATTTCAGTCTCCCATTTGATTATCTTTCTAACTGTCTGGTGATAGTTAGAATTTTGCTTCTCTTAAAGAAATAAAGTTATTTTTGTAGTTCAGAGTTTAATTCAGTGCCCAAATCAATTTTTGCATTGTTTTGTAAGTTGATTAAAGATTTTCAGATGCCACGTTACAATATCCAGTTTTGTGCCTCCAGTAGGTTTTATATATATATATATATATATATATATATATATATATATATATATATATATATATATATGTGTGATGTGTGTGTGTGTGTGTGTGTGTGTGTGTGTACATTCATCTGTTTGTTCCTTTCTATTCATTCATAATATATATGTGTGTTATTGTCTTCTTTCTTTTTCTGTATATGGACAATTTATTCAGCAACTTTAGACATGACTGTCTTTTATAGGCTTGTCTCCATAAACATACAGCTTTTGTGAATAAAAATGACCCCAGTAAATGGACGTTGTGAATAATAATAATTTTAATAATAATAATTATTTCGTACATTCAGAGAAGTTCTATATTTGTAAATTTCACTAAACTAACCAAACACTGTAGCTCAATGACATCAATGGTGTCTCATACTCTACAAGTCCTGAGTTGAAAGCATTGCTCAGGCCATGATAGATTTCACTGGTACAGGTCTAATATTATGTATTATTATTATTATTATTGCTGCATCAGCCGAGTTGATTTGCACATACAGTGGTACCTCAGGATACAAAATTAATCCGTTCCGAGGCGGCCTTCGTAACCTGGGCTTTTCGTATCTTGAACCGCATTTTACATGTAAATTGCCTAATTTGTTCCAAGCCCTACAAAAACAACCCAGTAAATTTTATAATAAAGCTAAATTGACCAATAAACAATGAAATACAACAATTTGGACCATTCAATACCTAACTTGATATGTACTACTAATATGTACTACATAGTACCTGTAAATAAAGTGTATTAGTGTACATGGTATACAAGAAATACTGTACGTACATACGTATGTATGTAGTAAAATGTGGAACCTTACCTTTCGAGTGAGGCTCTATCTCTGAAAGTGGCGATAGAGAAGGAGGACAAACAGCTAAAAACTTTTAAGTACGTACACTTAACTTCACGAAACACAATAAAAAAAGTCAGGAAACATTAAGACTAAACTTTACAAAAAAAACTTAAAATTAAATTTCTTTTTTTTTTTGTCTTTTTTATTTTTACATTTTTATTTTTTACTTTTTTATACTTTACGTTTTTTTTTTTTTTTTTTTTATACAAAATTTCAATTTCTTCACCACTTTCAACTTTCTGTTTTTTCGTATCACTTGGATCTTCCTGTTTGCTTACCCCTACTAAAGGCCTCTTTAAAAAATAACTATCCAAAGAAGATTGCTTCTGCCTGCTTTTCAAAATGCTCCTGAAACGACTCAGGCAAACGTCATTGAAATGCACATGCATACGACCTGTGTAAGCCTTTTCGGAGTGTCTCTTTTCTACAAATGATTGCACCTTATGAAAAACAGCTAGAGCATCCTTAAATTCTGCCATTGTCATAGAGTCGTCCTCCTCCTCCTCACTGCTGCTAGAGAACTCTTCTTGAACGACATTATGTTGCATGGCCTCCAACTCCTTCAGGTCATCCGTCGTAAGCTCCTCTTGGTGCTCCTCGAGAAGGTCATTGATGTCCTCGTCGACGACCAGCCCCATGGACTTGCCGAGTGCAACGATCTCGTCAAGATCCGGTTGTGAAACAGTTTCAGGATCGTCAACTGTTTCTGAATCTGCACCAGCTTCGCCCATGTCGAATCCCTCGAAGTCTCAGGCGGATATGGCATCAGGCCAGAGTTTCCTCCAAGAGGAATTCAAGGTTCGCCTCGAAACCTCCTGCCAAGCTTGATCGATGAGTCGGATGCATATCACAACATCAAAGTGCTCCTTCCAAAATTCACGCAAGGTGAGGTTTGTGGTATCGGTGATGGAGAAACATCTCTTGAAAAGATGTTTCGTATACAGCTTCTTGAAGTTCGATATCACTTGCTGGTCCATGGGCTGGAGGAGAGGGGTGGTGTTAGGCGGAAGATAAAGAACCTTAATAACAGAATACTCCGCTAGGATATCTTCCTCGAGGCCAGGAGGGTGAGCAGGGACATTGTCCAACAACAGCAGACATTTCAGAGGGAGGCACTTCTCTTCCAAGAATTTCTTCACTGTCGGGCCGAAACACAGTTTTACCCACTCGGTGAACAAAAGTCTCGTTACCCAGGCTTTTGCATTAGCCCTCCACATCACTGGAAGCTTCTCCTTTAGCACTTTGTGGGCCTTGAAAGCTCGAGGAGTCTCTGAATGATACACAAGTAGGGGCTTCACCTTGCAATCCCCACTGGCATTCGAACAAAGTGCGAGTGTAAGCCTGTCTTTCATAGGCTTATGCCTGGGTAGCTTCTTCTCTTCATCCGTGATGTATGCCCGATAAGGCATTTTTTTCCAAAAAAGGCCAGTCTCATCACAGTTGAAGACTTGCTGAGAACTGTAGCCTTTAGTTGATCGTCATCTCGTCGAACGTCTTAATAAAGGCTTCAGCCACTTTCGTGTCCGAGCTGGCTGCCTCCCCATGCCGCACCACCGAATGGATGCCAACCCGTTTCCGGAATTTTTCAAACCACCCATTAGAAGCCTTGAACTCTGGGGATGGCGTCGGTGTCCCTTCTCCTCCGTCGTCTTTGGCCTGGGCAATCAAATCGCCGAAAATAGCGCTGGCCTTGTGGGAGATTGCCGTCTCGGTTATCGTATCGCCAGCGATTTCTTTGTCTTTTATCCAGACAAGAAGCAGCCTCTCCATCTCGTCGTGCACGTGGCTCCTCTTGTTAGACAAAATAGTCACGCCCTTGGAAGGTGTAGCTGCTTTGATGGCTTCCTTCTGCTTATGGATAGTGCCTATCGTCGACAGATTTCGGCTGGATTCCTTAGCGATCACACTCAGCTGCATGCCAGCCTCATATTTTTTTATGATCTCCATCTTCATCTCCATAGAAAGCATCCTCTTCTTTCTGTGAACTTCAGCAACTTTCTTGGGACCCATGACTAAGTTATGTAGTATATGTACTAAAGTTCTCAAACAACACGATAAAGTAGTACAACGAAATTACTAACGAATTTATGTTAATAAACAAAATCGTATAGAACAAATGAATTCCGCGGCAAAAGACGCCTTTACATAGAGCATGATGGGAGAGATGCTGACCAATAGGAGAGCAGGATCTTATGGCGGTGACTAGCATCAGGAACCAATGGGAGAGCAGGAGGACGGTGGCGAGTCTACTCAGTTGGCGGCGCGCGAGTTTTAAAATTGTTATCGGTGGTCCGGGCGAATCTCGGGACTTTACAGCAACAACCTTTCGTAACCTGAACTATTTTCGTATGTAGAGCCACAAAAATCTTTGTATTTGCTTTCGTAACTTGAATTTTTCGTAAGCTGGGACTTTCGTTTGTCGAGGTACCACTGTACTAGTTTTCTCTATCTTCCCTATGACAGCTTTCTCTTGGTTACTATAATTGCCGAGTAATGTGCAGATTCTGGACAATTGGGGGGGAGGCTAGTGAAATATAGAGTAATGTCCATAGAGTTTACTCACAAAACTGATACTACAGTGCACTTATGTTTACTAATATAAAATATTTATGCTAACGTTTCTCTTGATTTTGATCAAGCATGATCACGGCAATGGATCAGAGTAGAATGATGGCGCTCCTGGGATCTACTCCATATAGTAAAGTGATAGGTCAGCCGCCTGCTGAATTATGATTGGTTGGTTGGGATCTCACTCCTCATTGGCTAGAGGGATTTTCAATGAGGAACAAAATCTAGACCATTAACCAGTGACATTGATAATTCAGCAGGCAGCCAACCCCCTGCTGACCAACCACTATATATGGAGTAGATCTCATGAGCAACATCATTCGACTCTGATCCATCGCTGTGATCATGCTCGATCGAAATCGAGAGGACCATTAGCATAATTATTTTATATTAAACTTAAGTGCATGGTAATATAGTACTATTAGTTTTATGAGTAAACTATATGGAGACATCACTCTCTATATTTCACTAGCTGCCCCCCGCCTGCCCGGAATTGGCACGTTACTCAGAAATTGTAGTAACCAAGAGAAAGCTGTCATAAGGAAGAAAGAGAAAACGATCTACAAAATCAACTCTACGGATGCATCAATATATTTTAACAGTACCTGTTTAAAAGACGGTCTTCTACCAGTATATTATTACGTATTATATTACTATATTATTAATAGGAGAATAACACTCATGAAGTGAAATCTGCTTCTATTTTCTTGTTACATACACAGAGCAATGAATGAACACATAGCAAACTCTCTAACTTTATACGAACAAAAAATTCACCAGTGTAGATAACATCAACAAAAAACTAGTTCTAATACGAGTTGGGCTTATCCAATCCGGTCAAAAGGTCTAGCTGGTATCACATCCTAAGAACTGAGAGAGAAGGATTACTGAAAATCTGCAGACTGAACAAAGACAAAGGATTAATGAGGACCCCTTGGAGGTATACAATGAACTGAATGAGATCAAGAGCTAGAAGATATATGTATTGGAGGTCACTGGACTGAGATCATATGCGAAAGCATTCTGGAGATGATAGCAGGAGCTATCATAATCTACGAGTAGATTTTGTACTTTGTTATCTTTCAAATTGTTTACAAAACAAGAAAACTTAAATAAATGTCACCTAAGGGGTCTTTTTTCCCCAATACTAACAACATTATGTACTGTATTATTATGTACTATTATTATTATTGATCTATTGGCCTCATTCATATGGTACATGCATTTTTAATATGTAGACAAAAAGAAAAAATACCATGAACTTTGAAAAAAATTACAATAACTAAATGTTTAAAGATTGCTAATAAGCAGCACATGCAAGGAAAAAGACAATTCATTTGTATGAAAATTCTAAAGACAATTTGCATATGTATGATTAACATCCAGGACCCTGCTCCATCCACTAGAGACCTGGGAAAATAAAGCCTCACCCCATATCTTATTAAATAACTGAATCTATTAAATAGTTCATTGCAGCCAGCCAGTGATACATAAAATGAGACATGATCTCAAAACATAAGCAAAAATTGAAAGTTTGTTTACTTGAGTGTACCAGCAATTGTGTAACATTCCGATGATGACAAGGCCATGGTGCAGAGGCTATAGCATTACCCATTGTCCAAACACTTGAGTGTGGTTACCAACAGGTAGACTTGAAATGTAATATGATGTAACCTAGCAAGCAGAGGACTAAACGCTGCTTGCTATCAAGATGATTTTGATTGCCCACTAGCAAAAAATTCAATTTGCAGTCATAACATGACATTTTTGAGTCTGCATGTAAAATTTAGCATTACATAATATCTGAGCAGTCAAAGACCACGAAAGTATATGACACGGAATATCTCATTGTCTTGTTTGCTCTCGATTAATAGTTTTGGCTTATGGCTTAGCTCAGATGCAAGTGGAAGATATCTTTGGAAGTTTATATTTTTCTTGTCCTATTTGTACTGCATATTACCAAGCAGAATGACTCTGTAGACATTTAATGGAGGGTTTAATTTTAACCCAATTGATGTCATTTGCCAGATCATGTGTGACCTGTGAACCACTTAGAATCATTTTTGTTTTCCAGGTTCCACATTTGGATAATAGCAAAGATGTTGAAAGGACAGGAAGAGGAAGACAGACTGATGACATTCTGAAGATGTTCAGCTGCCCACACTGTAGCTACACAACTAACATGCCCATTGAAATGTCATCTCACATTCGAAATCACACTGGGGAGAGAGTCTACTCTTGCATCTTCTGCCCCAAGAGAAGTCCACACAAAGGCCTCATTAGCACCCATTTGAGGGCTCATACTGGAGAAAAACCTTTCAAATGTAGTTTCTGTTCTTCCCAGTTCTCACAGGCATGTCACCTTCAGGAACATACCAGAACTCACACTGGTGAAAAGCCTTTTCAGTGCCGCTGGTGCTCTTACCAGTCTGCCCAAAGGTCTGGTTTAGCCAGGCACATCAAGGTGCATCATCAACACTGAAGTAAGTCATTGGTGATTGTACCTAATGAGTTTAGAGATCTCCTGTACTACTTGACTTTAAGTTCTCTTTTTAGAAGCGTAGTGAGAATCTTTACTCTGCATCCATAAAGAGTGGAAGATTTTCTTAATGAGACCACATTCTTTAGAGTAGCCAAGTAATACTTTATTTGGATCCACATTTACATAATGCCAAAATTCTCTTGTTATATTTTGACATATGTATGTCTCCCTATGTGACTTGATACAGTCTGATGGAGGTGATAGTTGTAGTACAAGGAACTTGGAGAGGAAGGGGTCTGTTCATTTTTATCACAATAAGGTTATCAACATCAGATTGTATTTTTCCAATTTGTGTATTAATATATTCAAATTACTGCACAGTCCAACAGGCAGTCCCCGGTTATCGGCAGACTCGGTTAATGGCGACCTGGTTTTATGGCACTTGTGTAGCCCCATAAAATCGGTGTTTTATGGTGCCATAATGGGCCAAGTTTTGGTTATTGGTGCCATAAGGTGCCGATAATAGAGTTATGGCACCGTAACATACCTAGCAGAGGCGCCATTAACTGAAACTTTGCGCCATAAGCGTCCTAAATTGCCAAGTTTTGGTTAATGGCGGTTTTTGCTCTTCAGCACCCTGCTGAGAACAGAATGCCTGCCAGTAACCAGGGTCTGCCTGTAATGACTCCAACCAAGGGACTTGGAGGGAACTTTAATCCCAAAAGAAGAAGTAGTACTAAAATTTGGAAGCTAAACGCTTATGAGTTGGGAAAACAGAAGCAAAGAGGGAGTTTTAAAAAACTGGTAGTAGTAGAGGGACTGCCATTGTTAATGAACTGAGTACATACTGCCTGCAGTTCCAAGGCAGACTGGAATATTTCGCAATACCATGTGTAACAACTGACAGTTCTTTTTGGCAGGAAGGGTTTTGTAAATACCAGTTGATGTGTAAGTAGCTCGACCTATGCTAGTTGATGTCATTCTCTTGGAGGTTTTCCCACCATGTGTTTTGTTTTAAGCTTTGTCACTAGGAGGCAATAGAATACTAGTACTATTAGAACTGCCTTCGTTATTCCCTATATGTGTGAATAAAAGTGTTGACCACAGAATGTCAGAGTTTTTCGGTGACACCAAAGGTTAAGTTTTTAACATTAATTTTTTATAGTAAAATTTCTAGTTTTTTATTTTAACCTTAAATTGAAGAATACTAAATATCAAAAAGCTAAAACTTTCTGTCAACTTCCTGTGCTTTTTGTAATCTTCAGCGGGGTGCTCAATTTGGTCCTTTCTTCATTTCTTTATTTCTGTTAGTCCTGTGCGAGCTTGATAATGCATATGAAATGCTGGATTTGGAGAAGTGTACAGTATCATAAAGATACTTTCATCAATATGCACAACAGTGTTGTAAGTTGAAGGTTGTTTTGTTCTGTATTTCAAACTTATAAGTTCTGCTCACTTCATAAGTTTTGCCCAAGAGAATGTATGTCAGACATTATGACGGACGGTGCACAAATGTGGCTTAACAATGGCAAAAATAATTTTTTTTTTTTTGATGGCTGAAGGATGATTTTTTTCAGGTGGATAATTTTTTGGAGGGTTGTACAATATAGGGATTATACTGTATTACCTTGGTAGCCTAAATTTAAAACTGAACCTTAAACGGTGCTAATTTTTGCTGATTAATTATGTACTGTATGTAATTTAATTTTTTAGTTCATACATGACTTGTTTACTACTTTATGTTATCTTTATTTTTCAGGTTCCTCAGTTGGGTAATAGCAAAACTGATGAAATGAAAAGAAAGGGGAGAAAGTCTGATCTACTTCCAAGGAGGTTCAGCTGCCCACACTGTAGCTACACAACTAACGTACCCATTGATATGTCGTCTCACATTCGGAATCATACTGGCGAGAGATTCTACACTTGTATCTTCTGCCCCAAGAGAGTCACACACAAAGGTCATATTGGCAAACACTTGAGGGCTCACACAGGCGAAAAGCCGTACAAATGTGCCTTTTGTCCTTCTCAATTCTCACAGGCTTGTCATCTTCAAGAACATACGAGAATACACACTGGTGAAAAACCTTTTGGATGCCACTTGTGTTCTTACCAGTCTGCTTATAGGTCAGGTTTAGCAAGGCACATTAAGGCGCATCACCGCTGATGTGTGTACCACTAGTAATTGGTTTGGGGACTATTCATGTCTCTGCTGCAAGTTTATAAATCTTTTGTTTTTTTTGTATGTAGTTAATTTAACAAAATAAAAATGAGAACCCTCTCTTTGTATCCCTGAAGAGCCGAGAAACTGAGTTCCCTGGTCATTATATGACTCATGTATATTCCCCCTTCTTCATTCACTGCTTTTGTTAGTATAGTATTTTAAGATCTTGCAAAGACCCATACTTGAAAAAGATAGTGTTTTAATGTGTTGTGACATTTTTAAATATGATAAATACGTAAATGGGACGAATGCATACATTATGAGAAAGCTCTGTTTTGTATTCACTGTGAAGGTACATTAAGGTAGTACTTCATGACAGTAAGATACTGCTTTATAAGTTTGTCATGCCAGACTTACTGCTTTAGCTTCTAATGATTGTTAGGCCTTAAGATAATTATGTATATAGTTCATATTCATGGATTTTTTCACATGAAACTTTTCACTTTTGTTTATAATGAAGATGTCAAGTATAGTCATGTTTCAGTGCTTGCTATAACAGGTAAGTTTGTGTAAATCATACCTGGCAATTTGTAAAGTACAACGTCTGTGTAGCTCAGATGAAGAATGTGTCACCTGTGACATTATTGCTGAGAGATACGTACTTTGAATTTATCATTTCGGGCTTCATGATGAGGAACCTGTAGAGGCTTTTTTTATCTGAGACATCAATGAAGCTTTGAGGAAAATTGCTGTGGAAAAACGGTCACTGTAAGGCCCAAGAAATAAGAGTGAGAAGACTTATAAATGGAGTGCTTGTATAAAAAACAATATTATAGGTAAGGTTGATTACTACAGTGTTTGCTGTTGAGTAAAAGGAAATATAAGACACTTCTTTGTATTATGTCCTTCAGTAGTTCTTTAAGTATCATCCTAAAAAACTCAATGTTATTGGCTGTTGCCAAGGAAAGTTTTCTTACATTGATTTATGCCTTGAAATGAAAACTGTTAGTATATACTGCAGCTGAACTTCATCTCGAAAAGTGTTGCCAAGACTTTTCTTGAGAATATAGTTGAAATCCTGGACAGTTTCCAAGAACCTTTTGTGTACCACTTATTCTCTTATCAGGGAACTCAATCATCAGAGTTTACTTGGCAGTCAAGATCTTATTGAGAGCCACTACAGACAGTCCCTGGTTATCGGCAGGGTGCTGATAAGTGAAAGCTGCCATTAACTGAAACTCAGCAGTTTATGGCACCTCTGTTATGTATGTTATGGTGCCATAACTCTATTATCGGCACCTTGTGGCGCTGATAACCGAAACTTAGCCCTTGTGGTGCCATAAATTGCCGATTTTATGGTGCTAGACAAATACCATAAAACTGGATCGCCATTAACTGAGTCTGCCGATAACCGGGGGACTGCCTGTATTTAAGAAAGTGACCTCTTCTTAAGGTCAAGTTCAGCAATAATTATGATTACATTTTGCTCAAGTTTAAGGTCCTTCCTTTGGGCTGGTTACTTACCAGTCATTTCAAGTACTACTAATACATGATGCTGAAAACTACATGCTGAATGATTGATTGATTGATTATGAAATTTAGGTCTTGAGGACCAAGCGCCTGAACCCATCAGGATTATTCAGCACCCTAATGAAAATGAAATATATAAATTAGTATGATTAATTATAAATAAGTAAATGATAACAGTGTTCAGATATGAACATAAAAAATGAAGAATGATGATAGATAAAACCAATAAAAAAATTATCAAGATTTTATATTTAAAAATATATACTTTATAAAATAAAAATGACTAAAATCTTTACTAAATATAATGAAATCATAAATCTCATTAAAATAACTAGATTCTTTCAGATATCCCATAACGTTATCTACCTCAACAGCTTCATTTAAAATTCTAAGATAGAATTCCCAATTATTATGCACTTTACACTAAGCCGGTTCAATCTAGGACAGTGCACCAGCATGTGCTCAACGGATAGCTGACGTCATCACCTGCTGTATGGCGCTGACATCACCCCTTCACTCTTTCCTATCTGTCCACTCATGAATTCATGGTTGCATTGTCTCTTTGTACAATATGCTCACTCAACTTATACATGTGCATTATTAAAAATTCACTTACACAGGTGTAACTGCTCCATTACCAATGTGGCTAATTTTCATCTCTGATAGATGGTAGATGTTACTTAAAAACTGTTCAATATTTTAATGTCAGAAAGAGAGGGAACTGACAGATGTCATAATAATCCTTCGCCCAACCAGGTCTCAATTTACTGGAATTCTTTACCTGCTGGTAAATCTATTCAACTGAATTACAATCGTAAAATACATGTTGGCATAAGATAGAAGTTATATGGAGTGACTGCTGGCTATGGGACATCTTGAATGTTTAAGTGTGGGATATTCCATTGCCTTTGTTTACCAAATATTGCTGTGTATTAGGTCGGATCCTGAAGCATCTAATAAGCAGAGAGATTACTCTGATCTGCATAGCATTTGGTCAGTGAATTGGTTAGAGCAAGTCTGCGAATAGCAAAGATTGATATTATTTGATTTCCAGTTTGAACTTTTACTATTTACTTGGGATTCTTAACATTTGGGAGACATCTGATACATTAAAACAGCATTCAAATGATCTGCATTATACATATTAGATTTTACTTGTTTTTAGAAAAAAAAAACTCCAGAAACAGTGTTAATCGACTTATTATTGGTCTTTTATTTTTTTCACAGGGGGCTTTCTTGCATTTCAGTACAAGAGGCAGAGGTCAAAGAATCGGAGGAATTGCCGAGCGAGTTGCCAAGAGTCACAAGTGTCCACATTGCAGCTATATTGCCCCTGTGGCTATCGATATGTCCACTCATATCCGGACACACACGGGCGAGAGTCATTACTCCTGTGTCTTCTGTCCCAGGAAGTGCTACAAAAAAAACGAACTCATTATACATATGAGAATCCATACAGGAGAGAAGCCTTACAAGTGTGATGTTTGTTCTTTGCAATTTACGATTCTTTCTAACCTCAAAGAACACGAAAGGGTGCACACTGGTGAAAAGCCTTTTGCCTGTTCCTTGTGCTCAGGCAGATTTGCTCAGAAATCAGGACTGAGTCAGCACATGAGGAGACACCATAAGAGTAACTATAATATAAGCAAGTTTTAGTGTAAAGTACTTTTATGTATATATGCTGTACGATCTGTTTAGCAATGTATATTAAATAAATTGGGTATCTGTAGGTTTGTTTGTGCTACCTTGTAGAAAAAAGTACATCATTGGTAAGATGGTAGTTTCTTCTTCATGAATTTGCTCTATGAATGTATATAGGAGACATACGTAGTTACAAAAGTTTGTTAACCTACACTGATATGATTCTGATAAATGAATGTGGTGACAAAATTCTATAAATATCACATTTTATACTAGAGTTGCATTATGTGGTCCATAAGCAATCAAAAGGTCCTAAAATAAATTCTGTTGGAACCAAGAATTGAGGAAGGATTGATTCAACCCTAATATTTAGTAGCAGACAGCGTTTCGCTGGCCTTTTCACAAGGGTGGCACAAATGTTACTCAGCATTTGATAGCGTAGTCGCTGTCTTGTCCTCGAGGAGTTGCCCTTCTATGCCCTAACCATGGAAGGGTAACTAACTCCTTGAGAATTCAACAGCGACTACCAAAAATAGGGTTTTCCTGTGTCAAAACCTGTTTTTCTCTGATGTATCTATTGATCAAGATTTCTCGTAAAGTGTAGCCCTTGCTAATTACAAAATGAAATGACAAATTTTTTAATTAGTTTGTATTTTTTATAGCTAACATACCTGAAGTCTTAACATAGGATATTTTCCAAGTGCCAGCTGGTAACTAGTTAAAAACAAAAGATTGTATGCGGGGAATCTGTGAGATCTGGCAACTCCTGCACGTACGAGGTGATAGCTCAGTGCTTCATATGAAAAAGCCAAAATACAGTGAATAATTCTGTTAGTGAGAATATTTATGCTTCATGTTGCAAGAGTAGATAGTGCATGAAGCAAGTTCAGTTTAAGAAATGTCAAAAGGTGATCTAAAAGTAAGAAAATTTCCTTCTGTGTCAATATGGTGACTGAAAATTAAACATGAGAATATCGAATATCGAATACTATCTATATTTAGCTGTTATTATTGATGTGATGAAAGTAATTTGTATTTGTGAAAAAAAGGGGGGGGGGGTTGGTGTCAGCAGCTTCAGATTATGTATATAATTGTGCAACAAAATCCAAAGGAATTGAGCAAAATGCCATGACGTTCCATTTCAACATTTTAGTGGTATAATAAATACACACATTGAGTAGAAGAATTAATATCTATTCGCTAAAATCTGTTCCACAGTGGTCTTGGACATAGTCAGCATTTGATTATGTTTTTGTCAAATCTATCAGGAAATATTACAGAGTGATTTCTAACAATCAATGGAACATCTTTGTAAATTACATATATCAGATAAAAAATCCAAGCAAAATTCGTACATCAAATCTCCCACGAATTCAGTGCTGTCCCTCTACCATCCTGATTTAGGAACTGTACAGAATATACTTGCATGTAACCGTGTTGAAACTTGGTCAGTTTAACCAACTAATGCAATTACGGTATCTCCCTTTTTTCATTTGAGGATATTTGTTGGTGAATACTGTTTTGCATATCCGATTTACTGATGTACTTCATATATTTTATCTATAAATTTTAACTTCAGTTGAATGATTAACCTCATGGAATGACTTTTTCTTGTCCTTTTCTCACTCATGACAAGAAAAATTAATTGGGGGGTTTCCCTGCAATGACATATTGAAGTTTAATTTGTGAATTGTGTACTTACCAATTTTTTAGGGTACGTTTTTCTTCAGCTTTCAGCATTAGAATGTTAGGAGTAATACGTATACCTACTACTGTACGCAATGAATCAATAAACCCTCGTATCATTTTGTAAAAGAATTTCATTTTTCTCTTATTCTTCCTTATCATATGAAGGGGAGTGAACATAGGGTTTTGTATTTTGTAAAATGAGTATAAAAAAAATCCGTTAAGGATGAAATTAGCACATTAATTTTTTTTAACAACCCCAGTAATCAACTACTTATCGTTGATCTTTTATTTTTTTCACAGGCGGCCTTCTTGAATTTGATTAGAAGAGGCGGTGGCCGAAAACCCAAAGGAATAGCTGAGCCCGTTGTCAAGATTCACAAGTGTCCACATTGCAGCTACACTGATCATGTTGCCATTGATATGGCTACCCATATCAGGACACACACTGGGGAGAATTGCTATTCTTGTGTCTTCTGCCCTAAAAAGTGCTACCATAGGGGCGATCTCATCATACATATGAGAATGCACACAGGAGAGAAGCCATACAAGTGTGGCATTTGCTCGATGAAATTCTCTAAGCTTTCTAACCTTAAAGAGCACAGAAGAGTACACACTGGTGAAAAGCCCTTCGCATGTTCCTTGTGCCCATACCAGTCAGCACAAAAATCAGGACTGAGTCAACATATTAAGAGGCACCACAAGAACTTTACTTAGGCACGTTCACTCATTTTTTTTCCATCTAGAAGTAGGTTGTGTATGGCCAGGATCATTTGACAGTTTTGGTGCCCTGTGGGCTTTTGTTTTGTGGATCTTTTCATGCAAAAAGTGTTTTGGGCAGGGAATAAATTTTTGCCACTCTGAAACATATCTAGGTTGAGAATTGAAGTCAAATATACTTTTATTTATTATGGATTTGATTTTGGAATTACAGTCAGATAGTTTTTTAAGCTTTAACGACTACTATTGGCCAGCTGTGTCTTATGGTACAGTTGATTCAAAAGCAACAAAATTCAAAGGTATCTGTTTGTCAGTTCTTGTAGTATCTTGTTTAAAGAATGAAGTGACCTTGAACAAATTTATAGCTCTTGCAAGTTGACATGTAATGTATTTCTAGAATAACAATGGGATTAAAAAAAGAAGTGCGTACATATGAATGTAGGACAGTTAATTTTAAAAGCCTCTCCGTTTAAGCATCTTGTATTAACTGTAGCAGGTTAGCCCTTACATGACCAAGTCTATCATGCATGGCAGTGCATATCAGCTGGGTGATTTTCAGCCACACTAATAACATGATGCAAGCTATTTATTTCCTTTTGCCAGCAATGATAAGGGAACTAAATCCTAAATGTAAAAGTGGTTTAATATGTACTCAATACATACTACACGTTAGGCTAGGTACCCAGCCATTCACAAAAACAAAAAGAAAGGTTTAATATCTCTCTCTCAAGTCCATTCTCAAGGTGAATTTATTTGAAGACAGGAAATGTTCGGTGTTAAGTACTAAAATGAGAGAATTTTGGCTGAAACTTATAAAACCTCAGTTGTTCACCTGTGAAACCCATGGCGCCGAGGGGTTCATTTCTACCAATGCTCCTTGTTGATGGTAGTTGAAACCTTCAAGTATCTTTCTCTCCTTGAATTATTTTGTTAAAAATATTGATAATCCTATTTAATACATAATTACTAATGATCATTATTTTTCATGCTCTAACATTATCTGACTGCATAAATTTGCATTTTACATTAAGACTTGTGTGAGATTAGTTTGGTATAAGTATGCATATATTACCACTTTGCAGTGGGTTTAGCTTGTAATTAAATTTATGTTCAGTATAGAATAAGGACTGTTGTATATATAAGCAACCCCTTCAGCCCTGCTATTCAAACTGGTTTTCTCAGTTGTACTCTAAACCCATCCCACTGAAAGTGAAGGTATTGTGCTGCTGCATTTGTTACAATGGCTGAAAGTGAGCTTGACATTCATCTTAATTTAGCATCACAAAAGAGGGCAACAGATTCATTCAAGTCCTTTGGATAGCCATTTCATATTAGGGTCTAAATTTAATTTTCTTTGGACTCTTTAAGTGCATCAACTTTCACAATGAGTTTTTTTGTTTTTGCTTCATCTCAGTCATAAAATATCTCTCTGAAATTATTTACAATGGCAGTTACCTTTGTAGACTGGACTTTGAAAATTGTGCTATTGTTGGGATAATACCACATTATAAGGTGGTTTTCTTATAGAAATGGAACAATTATTTTATCCGAATGATTCAGCTCAATGTATAGTTTGTGCTAAACTTACTTAAAATCAGTATATTAGAATCCATGATTGAAATACAGTAGTGAAATACAGTAGAAGTTAGCACTGAAGAAGTGCCTAGAAATAATTGTTCTGTCCACCTCTATGGCCATAACAACTTGCAAGGCAAACGTACCTGCTGATGTCATTGAAATAATTTCATTATGCATAATGTCTTAACAAATCAAATTAACATCAGCAAGTGTTCAGTTTGTTGCACTGGACTGATTTTAGTATAGCAGACATAGGTATGTAAAGGTCTGGAAAGGATGATGACATCCCAAGGAGAGTACCAAGAAGAATTTTATCTACAAGTTCGTCTTTCAATAAAAATGCAGTTTTAGCAAATTCAGGACTGGAGAGGGATATTTGCATGTGGCATACTTTACAGTTCCCTGTGGTGAAACGTTACATCTGTGTTGATAGACCTCTTTTGAATCCTGATTGGATGAAATTGCTTCAGATTAAGAGTTAAGTAGACAATAGCTGCTGATATAAGTGATTTAAGAAGTGTGTAAATTAGCCCTGTACTCTATAGAGGATCATGTTTATATATCTAATAAGCTGTTAATGAAAATAACTGAAGGTTATGGTGTCTTATAATTTTAGTTGAAAACTAGTGGTTCCCACTTTTAACTGTCAGATTGACTTGCTCTGTGTATCAGTATTATAATGGTGCACTTTACAGAAACATTACATACTTCTGTAAAAGAGAGTAGAATGTTTCTTTGTATGCCCTAATGGTTAAAACGTTTGTAAAAATTATTTTTATTGTGGATTTTGGATTTCCAATAAATGGCAAAGTGTGGTTCTCATTAATAAACTGAAAATTATATCTCATTTCATTCAGCCCTAAAAATCAGTAATTCTTGAAATGAGAAAAAAGATTAAAGGATACATTCATTTCAATGTGCTGATATAAACATTTGCATGGTCTTTCCAACATATGCCCCTGGCTTATGTTGGTAGCTATAATAGTCCACCAGCTACAAATAGGACCTTACATCATCATCATTTACATTTATACTGTACCAGCTTTACCCTTTACAGCATTAGACATACTGTCAGTTGTATTCCTTATCCTTTTTCCTATACATTTTCTGTCTGAACTCCTAGTCTAGCTCTTAATCTAACCCTTTTCCATAATTTCCAGGGCCTTAGCTCAGGGTCTTTGTCCTGCTACTTCCATATCCACAGATTTTCTGAATATATCTTCATCCCTTCTTATCACAGAACCTAACCATCTCAAGATTTGAGGTCCCAATGTAAAATGAGGAGTCGCTCAGTTTCCCTCAACTACTCATGATATAAATTTTACCAGGAAGCTGTTTTCCCTATTGAAGTATGGCCCCCAGATAAAAACAAGACAACAGTCTCTGCCATAGTACTCCCTGTCTTGTAAATCAAGGACAATTCACAAGTGTTTCGGAGAAAATGTTATGGGTGATGGCAGGAAAAATGAGGTAAATAACAAAATGCAGGCAAATCAAAAAAGGTATAAAGGTCTCAATAAAAGATTTACATGAGAGGGAGTGTCTGTGGATATAAACATTGGAATGTATGGAGAGACTGCTAAGACTTTGGAAGTATGATGTGGATACTGAATGTGGAAGAATAAAGAACTTTGAGATGAACTGTTTGCAGGGTATCTGTGTAGGGAGACTGGATGAAAGAGTGAGACATTCTGGAATATAGTACAACTAGTGGAATAAAAGTAACATAATTAAAAGGACTGATAAGTATGTCACGGTAGGATAGTGGAAAGGTTGTACATACAATCCAAAAGCACTGGGAAGGAGAGGCGACTCATAAATACATACGTACTGGGTATATGGAGGGGATGGTGTACTGGAACTGAAAGATTTCAATATTCAGGTGACAATAATGCAAGGAAAAACTTGGATCAAGAGGTGAATTTTAGATGTGCCACACTGAAGAGAAGTCTTTCGCTTGATAACGTGAAACTCAGAATCCATAAATTCGTGCTTGCAAGAGAGAATCCTTTCATTGTAGTATTTCCTAAGCTGGTGTTACTGGAACCACAAACGTTTTGACAATGGAAGAGTCTTCAAAAGCTGAACCTGTGAATGGATGCAGAATAGAAGAAGCCCCCTTAGTTGTTTGGACAGCCTCCTGGCTAATTAGATTAGATTTAGATTTAGATCCTATGAACATGATATCTCGGCTCTTTTACTTTCCTGGCATTTACCTGACAGTTGATTTTGGTAACATGGTACGGTACATCTAGATTCGATCTAATTTGAAGATTGCACCTATCCTTGTTGTCAAAGATGGAAACTTTAGATATGTATATACTATACAGTAGCTGAAGGTCAGTTATATAAACTCAAATAATTTTCTTATAATTTTGTTAAACAATTACTTGTAGTTCATAAATGATCTCTTTTAACATTTGTCTTGTGCAAACGTCCTGTCTTCATGTAGATGGACTTGCATGCAATTTGTAGCTGACACTTCTGTAAAGTGTATACAGTACGCAATTCCAAATGATCTAAAGTAACAGCTTTTAAGACCTTTGGTTATCAGTTTCAGTTTCTTTGGGGAAATGCTGATACTACTACAAAGAATAGAGTTTGATATTTTATGATGGGAGACCTGCATAAAAAATATGTACATTGGATATTGAAAATCATCCAGAGTGATGTCAGTTGTTATACCCAGGAATTTTTCCCAAGTATTTACTGTACAGTACATATGCCTTTTGCCCATTTTAGGAGTGACCGACAACTTTAGGAGTATAGAGGAAAGTAACAGTAGAGAGAAAAGGTATTGTTGAAATAAATCATAAAATGATACAAGGCAGTCTCCGGTTGTGGTGGGGTTTCTGTTCTCGACAGCACGACGATAACTGAAAATCTGCGATAATAGTGCCGATCCTTGGCTATCAGTGCCGGTAAGTGGGGATCGGTGCATATCGGCGCCGAAAATTCCAGTTATCGTCGTCGCTAGAAAAGCCCCATAAAACCAGATTGCCAATAACCGGGGACTGCCCCTAGAACAAAGAGAATGATTGGATTTTAGTAGAAATAAAAACTTATAGATTAGGAAGACAGTGCTGTTTAAACCATCAACATTAACAAGTGGCTCCAGTCGGTGTTTGTTATACAGTTCTCAGATGAGGTTCCTAGCCCCGTGACCACCTCAGCCTTGGTTTTTACCCACTATACTTAACTGACTGCCAAACACTACATATTTCAATGTCAGTGCTAGAGGAAAAGAGGAACTTGCAGTAAATGGACCCTAAGTTTTCACCCCAAACGCTCAATCTTGCATCTCCTAGGGTTGGATGTATCTATAGAATTATCAGAAAACATATCCAGAGAAACTTACAGAAATTAAAGGAAACTTATATTGCAGTGATATTTTCTTTTGCCCACTTTTCAATAATTAATCAACTAGACAAAAGGGATTGCAACATAATTGCTTGCAACCTGACAAGTTTTCCCAGAAGTCTTGTCAGTCAGAAGCCAATGTCCATTGGTTTAAATGCATTTTCTTGTCTTTAATCATGAAGAAAATTCCACACACACACCACCCTTACCAGTGAAAATACTCCTCGGTTCTTTACCATAAACCCTTTTACAAAATCAGCACTGAGCAAGGAATAAGAAAGAATCATTTAACACATTCTAAACTCATCTAGTGTTTAGCTTATTTCTGACTATATCTGGATTTACAAGTCATCTTATTTCTATTTCACTGTTAAGTGAGTACTAATTTTTGTTATACTGCGTGTCATACTGTTATTTTGTTTGTATGTGTGTATGGATGTGATAAGTACTGTACTGTAAACGTAGGTGAGAACATGTGTAATATACAATGTACGTTAGAATTTAGAATAATTATTTCCATAATAAATCCACATGAGGAATTTACTTAAGGCTGAATCATTCTTCACAGAGTCGGATGCTGGGACGAGAAATACTCAGAAGACTGCGAGTTAGTGAAGAGGGGAGGCAGGAGGACAGCACGAAGAACTTTCCTTGCCCGTGTTGTGATTACGTGGGCAAGAGGATAAAGCACTTGGAGTCCCACATACGGATACACACAGGTGAAAAGCCTTTTACTTGCTCCATCTGCAACAAGAGCTTTTCGCACAGGAGTACTTTACGTCACCATATCCGGATACACACTGGAGAGAAGCCCTATGCTTGTGCGTATTGCTCCTCAAGTTTCAACCAGAAAGCAAATCTGAGAGCTCACGAACGAGCGAAACACACAGGAGAGAAGCCCTATGCTTGTTCGCATTGCCAGAAGAGATTTCCCCAGTTAGCTAATCTCAGAGCCCATGAACGAACACAGCACACAAGGGAGAAGCCCTACAGCTGCTCGCAGTGCGCCATGAGATTCTTCCAGCTAGCAAATCTGAGAGCCCACGAAAACCTCCACAAATAAGTTCTGCTTGATATGTGACTGAAAACTGTAACTGTAAGCATTTTGGCAGCTTTATGCCAAATTCATTGGTTGTTTTTACTTAGAACTTATTAGTTGTCTTGCATGAGACATCATATGACATTAGAAATGTGAAATAATTTTCTCATTACGAAAGTGAAATTAATTAATAACGAATGTTTTGTACAGATGGAAATCTCGAATATTACTGGCTCATTTGCCTATACTTTCCAGTATTTCAAGTCATTAGCTGTGAGTTATTAAAGTCTGAAAGTAACCTTTCTTGTCACAAAAGTACTGCTTTAACAGCCTACAGTGAATACAGCATGTTTAAGGACCAATTTGTTATCTCAGAATAAAGTTAGCATAGATTAAGAGAGTAGTATATGTAGAAGCCGAGGTCTTGGTAACTTGCATTTCGTTGGCGTTCCAATCATAAGTAGTACAGTAGTTAGCCAGAGAGGTACTTCATTTCCATTCTTGTTAATTCCTGAGATGATCAACAATATGTTTATGATATGAAAAATTTTTAATCAATTTGTGTTTTTCATAGCTAACAAACCTGAGGTCTTAACAATAGGATAATCTTCTTGCACCAGCTGGAAATGGGTTAAAAACAATCAAAGATTGTAAAGCAAGGAATCTGTGACCTCTGGCAACTCGTGTGTATACGAGGTGGAAGCTGGTAGTTGATGTACTTAACATACCTAGGAAATTATTTTAGATTAAACACTCAGAGTTTTAGATTTTTGTTCAGTTGGCTCTTCACTTCATCTTTCTTAAAACAATGAAGTAATAAATTCCAGTGTAGATTTGCCATTGAAATCATACCGCCAGGTGGAGCACTTCAGTTTCTTTTTTTGTAACAATTTTAGGTCCTCATGAACAGCATTGCAAGTTCAGTGTTAAGAATTTTTTGAAGTAATGTATAAAGATGAAGCGTGGTATTTGAACTTCAAGGATAAGAGAGTTAATTGTATATTTGTTTGTATTTAACAAAGAAGTGTTTACAAGTTGCTTATTTTTTGGTTACAGCTGGATACCTACATAGTAATTTACACAAATTTCTTGAAGAACAAGAGTGAATAAAATGTTTAATCTTTTGTATTTTTTCCTGAACTGATTGATTTTTTATTTTTTGGGTACGTATTGAATTTCTGTAAGATTCCTGTACTCCTTAATGCCATAGTACTTCTGTATATTCAAAAAAAGGAAGTATTGTCATAAAACCATCAACTAGATTCATATGTACAGTTGTTTATTTTTGCTTGTTAGTTTTCATACTGAATGTTATTTTTCTTTCTTTTTTTTTAAGAAAGCAGTTTTAACTTTACATTTTCTCTCTACAACTTTGGCAAATGGTGAGCATCGCTATTTATGTGAATCAATGAAAAATGAGTTTGCTTTGTCAAGTTCTCTGAATAAAATGGTTCAGGGAGTTACAGATGTGTACTTGGCACCACTGCAATGGGTAAGGTATTTTATCATTTTTTGGTCAACACCTTAGAACTGTTGGACAATTCAAAGCTTAAGCGTTGATGTATAGATGTTATGCACATGGGTATAGACATTTCCCATTATGAAAAAAGTACATACGTACTATATCTCCCTTCTGGTTACAGGAACTTTTATGGGAGTAAGTGGCTTGCCTGTTTCTGATAAATGTTAATTATAGCAGCAATTTACCATGGTCACTTACACAAACATCCACATAGACATGTATACGTACGTACTGAGTTTATGCTTAGCCCTTCATATCTTGCTTACATGCTAGATCAATGTATATCTTTAAAACGTATTGGTGTGTCTGTATCTCAGAGCTAGAGCTATAGACTATGAATAAACTTTTAGTTTTACATCTTATGTTTTCTTACATCTGTCAGTAGATAAATGTACTTTTTATTTTGTAAGAGATTAAATCATTCACATTCTTAGTTTGTTTTATTTTACTTATTTATTTTGCACTAACTTTACTTCTGTGGAACAATGATAGCTTATGGATAATAATAAAACTTAATATTAAATGTGACATTGTGTACTCAGTTTAAAGGTTAGTGTTTCTCACCACTGGCCCACAAACAACATGCAGGGCAAAGGTACTTTGGTCCAAGCTTCAGGATAGTAGTACATACTAAATCCTTTCCTCTGATACTGTTGTTTGAACAGTATACAAAGTGACCCAACACATTTTCTGCCTATTTATAATTAGTACCCTGTTTCAGCAGATGTTCAGCATATTTGGTGATGATTCTGAACCTTCCAAAAGAAAAATGGTTCATAAAATATAAACTACTACAGGCAGCAGTCCTCAGTTATAAGCAGGGCTTCTGTTCTCAGCAGGTGCTCATAAGCAAAAACCGCCATTAACCTAAACTTGGTGATTTATGGTGCTTGTGGTGCCCATATCCGGTTAATGGCGACTCTTTCAGGTGTTATAGCGCCATAACTCTATTATTGGGACCTTATGGCACCAATAACCGGAAATCGGTGTGTTATGGCGGCATAATTTGCTGATTTTATGGCACTAGACAAGCCCCACAAAACTGGATCACCACTAACCGAGTCCTCTGATAACTGGGGACTGACTGTTTTTTTGTTTGTATGGTGTTTTTTCGTTGCATGGAACCAGTGGTTATTCAGCTACGGGACCGATGGCTTTACACGACTTCCGAACCACATCGAGAGTGCACTTCTATCACCAGAAATACACATCTCTCACACCTCAAAGGAATGCCCGAGAGTCGAACTCGCGGCCAACGAGGTGGCACGCCAACACCATACCAACCACGACACTGAGGTACTAGGACTGACTATATGGTGGTAATGGCCCTTGCCTTACAGCAGGGAAATAATCAGAAGGCAGATATGACATCCAACAGTAGTGAAATGTGAATCAGATTAAGGTAATAATTATGGAAAAGAAGCGTGACAGATTTTGGTGAAGATCCTGAATCTATCAAAGAAAATATTCAGCATGTTATTGTGAAGGTCGTGATTTTACTGAAAATAAAAATGTTTAACATGTTGCAGGTGTTTGCTATTCCAAGTGTCTATTCCTTGGGTCCCAGAATGATTTGATATTATTAATCTCATTAGATAAATCCATATCATTCTTTAAGCTTATTTAGTTTAGACAGAGAATACATCTCTATCAGTCATAACTATTATTTCTTTTTACAGAGGCCATGTTCTGTGGCTTAAAGAAATTGCAGTCTCTGTCAGACATATTAATAGTACTACTATATGTAATAGCTCTTTTCAAAATGACTGAAACCAATCATGATAAAAAAGACAAGTATGTACATCTAGCTCTATAAAATTGAGAATTTATGGCGCCACAACAGGATGAGTTCCAATTATTGGCGCCATAAGGGTGCTTATGGACAAGAGACATTATGGGCCATAAACCACTGAGTTTCGGTTAATGGCAGTTTTTGCTTATCGGCACACCCCTGGGAATGGAACCCCCGCCGATAACCGGGGACTGCCCGTACACACTATCTACTATATAAGTGGACCTCAAATTAAGGGTCCATGTGATAAATGCCATTCTTGATACTTCAGTAAACTGGGAGAAAAGATGTTATAGTGTTCAGTTATCAGCCAGTCATCTACGGGTAAACAAAGACTATAAATGATTGAACATCTTTGGAAATATGTAGCTCTATGTGTATTCCATTATGTATGTGGAAGTTAGGGAAAGTATAGTAATCTGTATACATTTTAACTTAAAATATACTCCTGTTTACTTTCTATTATTTTCAATGTATGATAATCATCTCCATAACTGAAAAAATTAACTCACTGTTGCATCATTCTTCACAGAACCTGATGCTGGAAGAAGTGCCAAGGGAAGCTGGAGCCAGCCAAGGAGCATGGCAGCAATACAGTGGCAAGCATTTTCCCTGTCTGCGGTGTGACTACGTGGGCAGGAGGCCAAGCGACTTGGAGTCCCACATGCGCAAGCATACGGGTGAAAAGCCTTTTTCTTGCTCCATTTGCAAGAAGAGCTTTGCTCACAGGAGCACTCTGAAGGATCATGAAAGAGTCCATACTGGAGAAAAACCATACGTTTGTTCTTACTGCCACAGAGGTTTCAACCAGCGAGGGATACTTAGAGCCCATGAACGAGCTAAGCACACAGGAGAGAAACCTTTTGCTTGTTCTCAATGCCCGAGTAGGTTCCCCCAGTTAGCTAATCTCAGGGTTCACGAACGTAGACACCACTCCAGTGCTACACAACAGAATTTTGGTTTAACAAGTGACTTCCAAAATCTTTAATGTTTGCAACGTGACATAAGCAAATTTTGTTGGTTGTACAATTATACGACTGTTTTTCTGGCCCGAGATTCTGCCATACATTATGAGTAAACTAGAAAGTGATTATTTCCAAGTTTTCTGGCAATGAAACAATGAAGAGGATTTCCTCATAACAAAAAGTGACTAACGATATTTGCTTTTGACTTGAAGTTTATTTGTACTACATCTGAGATCTAACGATTGTGAGAAAGTGAAATAGTTCCTCACTCAGGTAGTTCTTAAGATGCTTCACTACTGGTTCATGTTAACTTTGGAATGAAGGACAAGTCAGAAGGAACATGCTCTTTGTAACTTACGTTTCTGTGGAATTCCAAGCTGTATAGAGTCCAGCAATGAGGGTTTTCCTCATTTTTTGAATTGGTGATATTTGCAAAATAGACAAAAATTTCATTTTAAAGTAGTCTGTAGGACATTAGGTGAAGTGTCTTAGAAAAAAAAATTAATCAAAGTTGAAATTTTGTTAAATGCTAATAATTCTGTGAACTTAGGAAGCCAATGAGCTTCCCAAACCTCAGACAAGAGTGGGTGACTCTTTTGTGCAAGGATATACCCTGTGAAACCTAGTGAATGATAGAATAAGTTAGGTAGTTTAAGGGCTACAAAATAATGTAGAGTATTACATAAAAACTGAAATAAAAACCTAAATAAATGCATTTAACCTTTTTCACTTTGTTCATGGTAAATTTCAACCAGAATGTTTTTGAATTTGTTTTGAGTTCAGTAGGTTTATTTTTGTTCAATGTACAGAGTACTAAGTTATTCCATGTATGCACAGGCAGTCCCCAGGTTATGAGGGGTTTCCGTTCCCGGCAGGGCGCTGTAAGCCGAAAATCAGCTTAACCCGAATCACTTTCAGCACTATAAACGCACTCAAGCGCTGAAAAATTGTGGTTAACAATGACATAACCCGAACCTGACATAACTAGGGACCCTGGTTATCGGGGGACTCAATTAATGGCAATCCGGTTTTGCGCCTCATACCTAGTGCCATAAAATTGGTGATTTATGGCGCCATAACGCTCCAAGTTCTAATTAGCAGTGCCATAAGGTGCCAATACTAGAGTTACAGTGCCATAATTTACGGAGGTGCCATTAACCAGTTATCAGCACTATTAACTGGATATTGGCGCCATAAAACACCTAATTTTGGTTAATGGCGGTTTTCGCTTATCAGCACCCTCCAAGAATGGAACTCCCACCGATAACCTGGGACTGCCTGTATTGGTTATTTATAAAATACAGCATACAGGCAGTCCCCCAGTTATCGGTGGACTCGGTTAGTGGCGATCCAGTTTTACGGCGCTTGTCTAGCACCATAAAATCGGCGATTCATGGCACCATAACTGGTTAAGTTTCGGTTATCGGTGCCGACAATCAAGTTATGGTGCCATAGCATACCTAACAGAGGCACCATTAACCAGTTATCGGCACCATTAACTGAAACTTGGCACCATAAACCGCTGAGTTTCGGTTAAAGCCGGTTTTCGCTCATCAGCACCCGGCTGAGAACGGAACCCCGCCAATAACCAGGGACTGCCAGTAGTTCCATTTTATAATAAATGGCACTTTTCCTCCTGAAATTTCCCCTTGAAATGTTCGCTCTAAGTACTTTTATGTCATTTTATTTACTTCAGTTGCTTTAGTTGAATTTACAGTATGTATGTACATATATAAATAATTCAATATTTATCAACATGGGTTAAAACATTTTGGAAATGTTTTATTTTTTCTTTGCAGCCGAGTTATTGTATTGATACAACTCACTGATGTTCCTGAACTGAAACTAACATTACGTATATACATTTCGTTGTTTATATTTTATATGACACTTTAAGTTTTTCCACTGGACATCAACACATTAGTGTCTATGACTTACAGTAATAAATGGTTCCCATCCAGACTTCATTTTTACCACTCATTTTCATTCTGCAATGGTATTAAACACAACTGGTAAAATTTCTGTGCTACCTGAGAGCGTGTGAAAATGTCCCAGACTAACTGGATGTAAAGTACTACAGGCAGTCCCCCCCCCCCCCCCTCCCCCCCCCCCTTCTCAGCAGAGGTTCTGTTCTCGGCGGGCTGCTGATAAGTGAAAACTGCCATTAACTGAAACTCAGCGTTTCATGGTGCTTATGACGCCAAGTTTCGGTTAATGGTGCCCCTGGTAGGTATGTTATGACACCATAACTCTTATTATCAGAACCTTATGGCGCCGATAACTGAAACGTGGCCCATTATGGCGCCATAAATTGCCGATTTTATGACACTAGATGTTAGAACTACAGTACTATTCTGCGGCGGCCTCGACTATGGCAGTTGTGTTTTTTCTTTGCAGTTTTACCTCCTGAACAAGATTTTTAATTAATATTTATTCAAACAACTGTAATTAACCCCCAGGGGCCAGTACTAAACACAGAGAAATACATTGGACGCCTCAATCCCTAGTGGATGTCGTATCCACGGTTACGTTCCTTGCAGTCTGTGTGGAACTATTCTGTAGAATTACCCACTAGACAAGCGCCATAAAGCCGGATCATCGTTAACCGACTGCCTGTAGTACTTGTTTACAACCATCACCTGAAACTTCTCTGAGGTAATGTCTATGATCTTAGATAGAAGTAAAAAGTAACAATACAAACAATGATATAGTGCAGCAGTACTGTGATGATGTTATTTATTTCCCACAAAAATGAAATGGTGAGGATTACTCCACTGATTTCAAAGGAAGCTGGCAGTCTTATGATTTAGATGTGGTGTCAGTGTTTTGACAATAGTTGAATAAGTTGTTTATATCTCATTCGTGAGAGGACTTTCTTTGAGAGAGAGAGAGAGAGAGAGAGAGAGAGAGAGAGAGAGAGAGAGAGAGAGAGAGAGAGAGAGAGAGAGAGAGAGAGAGAGAGAGAGAGAGAGAGAGAAGTAATATACAAATTATTTGGAGGCAGCAGTTTAACACATTCTTTACCTAAAAATCTGTTATAATATGAAATTCACAAATAATAAAAGAATGTGATCCTGAGCTCTTCATCTCAAGAAAGTCATTTAGACGGCTTAATATGACTACAAATGTATAACTACTCACCCGCTCATGGAGAGAGAAAAAAATATAAGGAAAAGAATGTGACATTGCATGAGTATGTAAGGAGAGTAAAGTAATTGCTGCATTATATTTCTTTTACCATATGAATTTTTAATCAGAAAGATAAGCCGAACGTTAGGTAAGATTGTACATCATAAATTTCCCTGAGGTATAGACAGGAAGAGGGAAATCCCAAGAAACGAGCACAAGAAAACAACCTTGCAATGACTGAAAGAAATAGTCTATTTTAAATGCTTAATTGCAGCATTCAACCCCCTTATAGCCTCCATTTTTGTTGCACATAAAATTTTAACATTCTCTTGTGTTTCTGCAGAAATATACTGTTATTTCACTTTGCCTGCGATAAATATTTTTTTTTCATCCATGTATTTTATTTTTCCAAGTGAGGAAAAAGAAACCACTTATGGGCTCTGTACAAACCAGAGAAGCACGTGACTTCCCCTAGAAAACTAAATCTCCGCCTCGAGACCAGCACTGCGAGAACTTGCATTTGCCACACCTGGTCAAAATGCGTTTTTTGGCCTCAAACGCTCATTCGCCAACTAAACTATTGAGGGAAATGAGGCGAATGTAAGTTCGGGCACTGTAAAGTCAACCACATGGCCTCTATACATAAGTATTTTTTATACGAATGTAAGTTCTCGCTTTTCAGAGTTCTCATGGCGACGCGAGCGAGAACTTACTTTCACCACTGAAGTAACTTGAGTCATGCGTCAGCCAATGGCGTGCGAGCTACCCGCCACAGCTGAGCGGAGCGTCGCTTTGTAAACAACTCTCCTTCGCTCTTCTTTGCGTCTGTTTTTTTACACAGTATTCGTGTTTTTTGGGTTTTTCTTTCGTTATAAGCAATGGCTGAACAGTACAGTGACACTGCGAGTGATAGAGACACAGAGGATAAAGGCTTGCAAGCAAGTGACCCCACGCCACCGGCGCGTAAGAAGTAGTAGTAAGTGGGATAGGGCTTTGAAACGGCTCCCTTGCTTGTTTTATTCCTCCTTTGTTTGTGTTAGAGTTTTTTCTTCTCTCTGAAATACCATATTTCTTTTATAAAATCTTTAATATTCTCCACTTAGATCTCAGTAGATTTACCAATAAGAGTATATTTGCTACTGATTCCTCTTTATTTTCTTGATAGGGTTGCTGCATAAAGCGATATCTATTTCTAATCTCATTGTATGCTGGACAGTAAAGTAAGAAATGTTCTAAATTTTCATTTTATTCCTCACAGCATAAACATTTTGTATCTTCTCCTTTTATCCTATTTCTATCATTTAATCCTAGTATACCTAGTCTGGCCCTACTGATCAGCATTGTTTTTTCAGTGTTGTCATACCAGATTTATTCTCTTATGTTTTCTTTATATTTTCTGTAGATTCTTAACTTGACTTTTCATTCATTTCTTTCTGCCATGCTTTTCTGTCCCAATTGTTTATTATTTCTCTTAACTGTTTGTCTTTAACTTCTTCAATTTTACTTAAGTTTATGTTTAGTTCTTTCATATACTCTTTTTACTTGCATTATCCATGTTTTTTTTTCATACTGATCCATGGTTATCTCATATAGGAGCCTATTTCCACCACTCTTCAGTGTATGTTTCAGGTAGAAGAGTTTATTCTTGATATCTCTTGAGTGGCAGGAAGAGGCCCCTATTTCAGACCTTAATGCACAACTTGCTGTGTAACTTGGCGCTTTCAAAATGCCCTATATACTTGATTGTCAATCTTCTGAAATTCATTTATAGTTTTCTTGTCAAGTTTTATGACTTCCACGGCATACATGAATGATGGCATCGCTAGTCCTTTCTAGTAAAATTTTCCTTTTTTACTCGGCTACAGCTTTTATTGATGACTGCATTAGCCATATTTCTTCTTGCTTTCTTGTCTTTAACCCTCTTTTGATTATCTTCTCTAGGTTATTTGCTTTTGCTTCACTCATTGTTTCTGCCAACTGGGTAAGATCGCCTTTTCTGTCTTGTTGGCTTACTTTATACTCTATATATCCAAGGTATTTCCTGGTAGACTCTTCTGTAACTTTCAAATATTTGATTTCTTTTGTTTAATTTCTAAATGTTTTCCTTACTTTAGTGTTCATTCTGAATTGAACCTTTATGAGGTGATGGTCTGATAGGTCATATTCATATTTTCCTTCATCTATCTCCATACATTCATAGTTTTTATACATATTTTGGTTGACAAGGGCAAAGTGTATAGCTCTGTTCTGATCTCCTCTACTCCAGGTTATCTCTCCTTTGCAGCTGGGATCTCCATTTAATAGCGATAGGTCATATTTTTCCATTAGGTCCATAACGTATTTTCCATTTTGGTCAAGTTCTTGTGTCCCTATGAAACCTAAATGCCCATTGAAATCCCCAAGGACAATCACAGGCAGGTCTGTGGCTTTCTCTATTGCTACATGTAAGGCGCTTATTATTCGTTTATTTCTTTCTTTATCACTAGTTGACATGTAGACTAGAATTAGGTTAAATATTGCTGTTCTATAATTAACCTTTACTGTTAGAATATCTTTGTGTTCCGACTTTAATTTTTCCATCTGGATCTCTCCTTTGGTTCTATACATTATTAGTAGACCTCCTCCTTTGGTGTCGTCTTCATCTCTCATTGAGTCTACCACTCTGAGGCTTGTTAGGAATAGTAATTTTTGCTGTTTAAGGGTTTTTCAGTGACATAATTGTGTTTTCTTTTGTTATCTCCACTAGCTCGATTATTTTTGCTTTTGTCAGTCCTTGGGTGTTTATGAGCTTTATTTCAAGATTTCTTGATGTTTCTTCTGTCTTGCTCACTGTCTTTTCACTTTCTCTATTTACAAAATTGCTTCTACCATCTAACCATTTATCTATCATTTGCGAACAACTTTTTTCTTCTAGGTCTCATAGTCTGAGATTGTTACTAAAGTTACTTCCTTCACCTACCTGCCCTAAACTAATTTCCCTTCTTCTACTTCCTACCTCAAGAGTTCTTAACATTACTACTAGATATTCTATTTTCTCTTAACTCTAAATTATTTACACTCCTAAAAATATTATTACTCTCTATCTCTAAATTATTTACATTTCTATCTATTTTATATTTTCCTACATCTAACTCATTTACACTTCTAACAATTGTATTGTTTCTATCTATATTCCCCTGGACTTCCTTTTTAGAGCATTCTAGTCGTCTGAAAGTTTTCCCTTCTCTTCAGCTCTCCCTTACTTATAAACCATCCCTCCTCTTTGTTATCCTGCTTTTTCTTTAATTCAGATCTTAATATGGTATCTTTTTCCATTTCTTTAGCAATCATGTCTGGTAAGCACAAAGGAACGCCAAGATGTCGTTCGTGTCCTTTAACAGCATACAGTGGACGATAGCGATAACAATCCAAATTTTGTTGTTAGTAAGGAACAGCATCTCGGTAGTGACAATGATTCACCTGAAAAAGTGCAGGGTAATGGAAAAAAGCAAAAGAAAATTCTTGCAAAGAAAGTAAAAGGTTCTGCGAAAACGAGTGTTGGGGGTGGTGTTGGGGATGGCGACGCCTCTGTTCGGATAGTGAATTTGGTAATGGTAATGAAAGTCCCCAAAAAGAAAGGGGTGAGCCTAGTGTTGGTGATGCGAGTGGTGGTGTAGGGGAAGGAATCATAGGTTCGTCAACCAGTGATGCAGTGATGCCGAGTGGTGGTAATGTTAGTGATTCGAGTGACAATGATGATGTTATTGTTGGTGATGGTAGGCAAAAGCGTAAAGTACGTAAACAAGGACGTAAAGCAGAGGTTCACGAAAGCGAGCGGCCTCGTAATGTGTCCAAAAGAAAGCGCAATTCAGGTTTGGAATATATTAGTGTTACAACAAAGAAGTTAATGCCAGCTAGGAAAGTAGGCCCAGCGTGTAGAGATGGTTGTTATGATAAAATTGGGAGAGATAATATTGAAGAAATTCATAAGTGTTTTTGGGGTATTGGGAATGACGACAGGCAGAACGAATACTTAATGAGGTGTGTAAGTGAGGTTGCTTTCAAGCGCAAGTATACAAAAAAGGACGTGTCTAAGAGGCCGGCCAAGCTTGTGTATACAGTGACTCATGCAAGCACGGATTATGAGGTCTGCCGGGAAGGATTTATGAACATCTTTGACATTAAACGAGGAAAACTCGACTTGATTGTAAGGAAAATTCGTGAGGCAAGGGCGGCATCCGGTGTCATACCTCAGGACCAAAGGGGCAAGACAGTGCCACCAGTGAACAAGATTGCCGGTCCCAAGTTGCAAGCAGTCCATGAATTTATTGGTGATCTACCTGTTGTGTCAAGTCATTACACTCGTGCTAAGGCACCTTTACGCCAGTATCTTCCGGCAGGGGGTTCCATTGCTGGGGTATATGCTGAATTCCAGGTGTGGATGGCTTTAAACCATCCCGATGTTCAAGTTGTATCCGAGAAGTTCTTTCGTACAATTTTTACCACTAATTACGACGTCGAATTTGCTCCCCCTAGAACCGATGAGTGTCATTTCTGTTCCGAGATTGATGTCAAGATTGGAGCACTGAAAAATGCCACCACTGAAAGGAAGTCAAGGAAAGAACAACACTTGAAAATAATAAGGAGAAACACTTGCAGGACGCCACAGCTGCCAAGGCAATGCTGAATGCTCCTCTTAACACCCATCCTATGGATCCACAATTCCGAGCCATTGCAATTGACCTGCAGCAGCAGCAATTATGTCCTAAGATGCCTGTAAATAGGGCCTACTACACCAGCAAACTGTGGTTTCGGAACTTCTGCATTTATGACATCACAAACAACAAGGCGAACATGTTTGCTTGGGATGAGACATCAGGCAGTCGAGGGCCAAATGAGATTGCAAGCTGCATCTTGCGCTGGTTGCAGCATGTTAGGGAGACAGAGGGGAGGACTGTGACCAAACTTCGGATCTTCGCAGACAACTGCGGTGGCCAAAATAAAAATATCTTTATTATTTTGTTATTCTTGCAACAGATTCAGCAGAATCTTTTAAAGAGGGTGGACATCATCTTTTTAGTAAGTGGCCACTCTTTTATGCACTGTGATCGTTCTTTTGGGATCGTGGAAAAGGTGTACAAGGCCCAAGCATACATTTGCAGTATTCCACAATACATTCAACTACTTAAGAAGTCCTGCAAGAAGAATGCATACACTGTTTTTGAAATGGAGAGGTCGCATTTCTTTGATTTTAAGGCACTTGAGGCGCACATTACCAACAGGTCAAAAGGAAAAGGTTTCTCTGAGGGCAAGCAGTTTGTCTTAAAGGAAAAGTACCATGAAGGATTCTTCATCAAGAATCATTACAGGTTTGAAGATGTAGACATGACCTACATTGACCTACGTGAAGGTCGACAATCTGCAATGCAACTGGGTCGTAGAAGGCCCCCTCAGGATGAGTGCCTTATGCTAGCCAGGGCCCCCCCTCTCGTTTAAATATCCCACAGAGATGAAGTTAAAGAAGAAAAAAATAAAGTCGCTCAGGTCCATTATATGCATGATACCTTTCCCTGATGCACAAGAGTGGTTTACTGCTTTACTAGAAAGGCAGGATGTACTGCACAGTGGTTCTCTTGGTGAGCAGGAAGGAGTAGACTCTGATGACTTATTATCAGAGGATGACGAGAACCCAGGCAACACTCTGCTTACTGAGGCCTCCGTACTCTTTGCTTCTGAAGATGTCGTAAAGCAGGAGGCAAAAGAAAGCGACGAGCACCCGACTAATCCTTCCCTGCCTGCCTACATGACGACGACTATGGACCGAACTTGGACTAGGAGAACGACATACACTATGAAGAAGAGGATGGTGAGTGTTCAGAATAAAATTCTTAGGTTATTAATGGGTTGGGGGGGGGGGGCCGCCCAGGAAGGAGTCTTTCATAGGTACAGGTAACTAGCTTAATGTTTGTATTATTATTATTATTATTATTATTATTATTATTATTATTATTATAATTTCCTTGCATTATTATTATTAATAATATTGTATTCTTTATTATTGTCACAACATAGACATGCATTTTGGTACTGTGGAAGACCTGCATTACCCCACTGGTAGTAATAAAAAAAACTGATACCTGCTAGCTGCTAGTAGGAGCTACTAGAAATAATACTAACAAAAACTGACTGTTATTAAAGAAAGACGTTCTACTTACCTGAGACAGTTTAATTTTTTATGGTTTATACAAAATTGTTTCTTGGTCACAACTGCTGCTAGTAGCAAGTAGCAAGTAGCTTACACATAAAAACACACCCAGACAATGACTCTTATACTTACTTATGACTGCTTCAGTTTTGCATTTTTTACTATTGTTCACTACTAGTAGGAACTAGTAGCAAGTAGCAGATATCTGCTACTTGCTACTAGTTCCTACTAGTATACACAAATACACAACCTGGTAAGAAAGACATTTTACTAACCTGAGAAGACAGTTTTATTAGCTTAGTTTAGAATTTTTTGTTCAAAAAAACTTTTTTATTAAGTGCTACTTGTAGGAACAAGTAGCAAGTATCAAACATAAACAAAACGTCAACTTGAGATAGTTACTACTATCTAATTGCATGCTGTAACTATACAAACTATTATTTTGGAATTTTTTTGGGAATACCATTATTATTAGTGATTTCCTATTACTTGCTACTAGTAGCAAGTAGTAGGAAATTCTTACCATATTAACTTTTCTGGAAGCAAAATACATCTAAAACATTATAAGATTACATTTTAGCAGTTTCGGAATCCTAATGATGCCCATAAACACACGAGTATTAATAATATCCAAATTTGCTACTTGTAGGTGCCTCTTAGACACTTCTAGTAGCAAATGAAAAATCTGAAAATCGTATCTGGGCTACTGAAAGCAATGCACTATGACTAAGTAACAAATTTACAATTGAAAATTAACTTGTTGACTATTTAAGCGGTGAAGAAACGTGTTCAAAGTGTTTCAAATGCCAAAAAATGCCTTAGCAAATTTAGTTACTACTACTTAATAGCTTCTAGTAGCTAAGTTGTGAAGTCTAATTATTTTTACTAGTCTAGCATTAAAGTACATGAAATTTGGAAAATTTTGATATAAGAATTTTTTCTGATATAAAGTGATCAACAGTATCAATATTCCCAATTAGAAAGACTATAAAGTGATTTTACCTCAGGAAACTAGCAAGGAATTTGGAAGAGAGCCTGAAGGATGAGGGAGGCAGACCAATGCTTAAATAACACTTGCTCACTGCCAGAACTCACTATAAAGGATTCATCAGGATGTCAGAATCCAAACACTGCATATGGCATTCACGAGAAATGCGGTACATATTCATATTCAATGGCATTATTGGAAAAGGCAATTTTGACTTTCATGCTGTAGAATTCATTAACTGGAATGAGTGAGCATCATTTGACTGATGCTTACCGACAGTAGCTATATGGAAGACCAAACCTGTAAGACTCTTCTTCCAGAAACTTGCAATCTTTTACCATTCCTTTTAACAGTGACAAATACTGTACAGTAGTAGTAGTATGTGTATTCTTGATGCACAAAATAAATGCATCCTAGGCAATTACCCATTAGTGTGCAGTAATCCCTGGAGTACAATTCATTTGCTTGAAGTAACTGCTTTAGAAAAGTAGAATCTAGTTTAAAAGTGTGTGTCTTATTCTCAACAAATTAGGTAAATGAGGGATTAGATGACTATTACGTTTCTGGAGTACATAGAACTAGGCTATGTGTTTAGTGTATTGTAGTAGTCAGCATCTAAAATAACTGCACATTTTAACAACTTCGATAACTAACTTTCTGATTCATCTCACACAGATGTCACTGGTGAGCCCTCCTGATGGTACGGGCGAAGGAGGAACAGAGGATGTGGAAACCAGGGGGATCAAGATTTTCCAGTGTCCCTACTGCAGTTACTCCAGCAACTTCTCTTGCAAGCTGACTAGTCACATGTACAAACATACTGGAGAGAGGCCCCACTCCTGCGATTTCTGCTCGGCCAAGTTCTCTCACAAGGGGGATCTCAACCGGCACATGAGGATCCATACAGGAGAGAAGCCCTACGAGTGTTCATTCTGTCCCCAGAGCTTCAACCAGACTGCTACCCTCAAGAGGCATGAACGAATTCACACAGGGGAAAGACCTTACGGGTGTGAGATGTGTCCCTATCGAGGAGTAACAAAAGCATCGGTGTTAAATCATAAACGGAGGGAGCATGGCTATTTGGCTTGAGAAACTTTGGTCAAGGAGAGGCATTAAGTTTATGAGGGGAAGAACAATTGTATATATACATAATACTTTTAATAGAAAATTATTTTTATCAATAAAGGAAGTTACTCCTGTTTTACAATGACTTTTAACTGAAGTAACAAACCATGACAATAATTTTTGGTAGGGAGGCACCTTAATAAGACTGTACCTGGATAGACCAAGAAAACCCATTATTATAGCCCTTAGAATCTCCAGATAATTTAGAGACTTCACATCTATTCCACAGTACAGTCCAAATTGAAAATGTGATTAGATGTTTGTACATTTGGAAATTATTTGTAAATCTGAGAATATAAACTGTATTTGAGAAAACAATGAAGGTGTATTATTCTGTTACCATAGTACTGCTTTCAGAAGCAGTGACAAAAAATATAGATGTGAGTTTAATGGACTAAAATCCACGCTGTAATGTGCACAAATAAAGAGTACCTCTGTCAATGATTATCTTTTTTTATTGAATGTGTATTTTAACACACATCCTTTCAGCACTGATTTATCTGTAACGGGATCAGAAAATTGATTTCATGGTGTATCATACTGTACTCTCTTCTCTAAGGAAGCTATCTTTTTCCCCAAACTGATCCTGAGTGGGTAAGGATAAGGACTGAGGTTAGGCCCAAGAAAAAGCCATTCCACTTTTGTTGACATGTAGTGAATTGTGCATATACTACTTGATACTTAGCTGTAGTGATCTGCTTCTTGGGTATTATATATTATATATATAATATATATATATATATATATATTATATATATATATATATATATATTATTATTATATTATTATCACAAATTGCCAGCACCATCCATCTTGACTCAGCCTACCCAAATCAAGTTACTATGTCAAGAACACAATTTACTGTTTAGGTTAACAAGACCAGAACAGGTGTTTATGGAAACAAGTTCAGAGATGTTCCCCTGATACTTCCACCCCAGTTGCTTCTATTGATTTGTTAGTCAACTGTCGTAGGTCATATCTGGGTCAGAGAGAGGTGTGAGGCTGAGTTGGAAATGTTGATATTTTTCAGTACTAGCAACTGAATAACAACCTGCACGGTATGTGCTTTCCTCTGTCATTATGTCTTCAGGTTTCCAGTGAGCATTAGAAAACACATGAGACTAACAGGAAAGGGAAAGATGTTTACAACCATAAATCATGTATAGACTGATATACAATTTTATAAGGTATTTCATTATCACTACTCCACAATTTTGAATAATGAGATTGCAACCCATTTCTCACAGGTGACGATGCCGACAGTTCCCTTGGAATACTGTTCGGTACGAGGTGTGATGTCAGATAACATCCCAGTCAAGAGGCACAAGTGTCCATATTGTGAATATTCCACGGACATTGCAAGCAACCTGAGTAACCACGTCCGCATGCACACGGGGGAGAAACCCTTCAGTTGTTCTTACTGCTCCCTCCGCTTCTCCCACAGGAGTAATCTGAAGAGCCACATTCGAACCCACACAGGAGAGAAGCCTTACGCGTGTTCTCTTTGCTCCTACAGAACGAACCGCAGCACCACCCTGAAGACTCATGTTTTCAGATTTCATAGTATGGATGCAAATCTAGAAGCCAGGCCATCAAGCTATTCATGAATGATCCTTGGAGCAAAGATGGTCAATATGCAGGTAATCTGAGTATCCAGTGGAGTCCATTCATCTGGAAATTTTTTTGTGGTTTTATAAAGTGAGGATGTTATTTAAAATTTGGTTTGCTCAAGTTTTCAGTGACTATTACCAAAGCAGTCACTGAACATAAACAGTATCATAATTGGTGCATGTCATATTTCTACAATTCATAAAGTTCTATGCAAAAAGCAAACTTAGAGAGGACAGTGAGTCATGTTCCCCACTGAAATACAAGCTTCTAGGAGATGGCTACACAGGATTAAATCATAATAACCAATGGTGAATGAAATAGTGCTGGCATATACTACTGCATTTTCCAGGCCAGCACTTGTCACTGGTGAAAAATGAAAATAGCACATGTCCCAGAACATCACAGTACATACTTTGAAGAACTCTAATCACCATAGCTCTAAACTCATTTGAGGCACAATAAAAAGCAACACTTGCTTACTGCTCAAAGGGTGATCAATTCTAAACTCAAACATGTTTCTGGTATGAACACTGGCTGTCAGGAAACAAGCATTTAAGGTGCGTTCACACGGTCGAACAATGTCCGACGGACAAACACTGTTACCAATTAACAATTGTCTGCCGGTCTTTGCCTTGTGAGCAGAGTAAAAACAGTGATATACAACCTTATCTGGTACCACTGTTTGTTACCAGATCTACTTCCATCGTCTCAGTGCTTATGACGTCATCCTGCTTCACTTATGATATGGTAACAGTGTTTGTCCGTCGGGCATTGTTCGACCGTGTGGACGCACCTTAAGATTCAAGGTACTTCTGTGACTTCAACATGAACTTTCAGCAATCTTAAGACAGCAATACTGGCACATTCATAAATACACAAAAACTTTACCTTAAAGAATGAATGTCTGCATGTAAGTTCATACGTTGAGCTAGGCTACAATATGAGGTTTCACAGCCTAGATTATTCTAGTTAGGCTACAAAATGTTGGAAAAGTTTGATGCTGTATGAGTATTTTAATAGATTAACTAGAATATAGTGGACCCCCCATATTTGTGGGGGGATGCATACCAGACCCGGCTGCAAATAGCTAAAATCCGCCAATACTTAGAACCCCTATGGAAATGAAAATGCTTCAAACTGCCTCGTATTTTGTTAGTTCAAACTCAAGAAAAACCCATAAAAAATTATTATAACTGGTTTTTCTAAGTTTTATCACAAAGTGCATTTAATTGTGAAACATAAAAATTCAGTCATTTGTGGAAAAATACCACAAATCTGCGAATTTCCCACAAATAATAGGTAGATATGACCCAAGGAGAAATCTGTGAAATTCAGATTGAAGGCCAAGTCATGGGACATATGAGGTCATTCAGCGTTGAAAGGGAAATTGAGGGTAAAACGTCACCAAGCTGTAAAAATGAGGAAAACCTCAAAGCAGTTGCACTATGAAACAATTGTTAGGAGAGGGCCAAGGAAAGTAAGCTGGATGAGAGAATATGAATGGAGGTACAGCAAAAGGAATGAAAGGGGTTGCAGCTAGGAGCCAAAGTGATGCTACAAAGAACCTTAAGTACGTGATGCCCACACGGCACTATGTGTCGGGTGCACTGATGGCACTACCACCTACAGGGAATATATTAATTATGATAATGATAGGCCATTACATATCATGTATACAAAGCATTAAAACTGCACAATAAAAATGAATATTACATTAATGAAGATCATATTTTACACTCAGCAAGTACTTAGAATTTCCCCTCAAAATCTTATGATGACTACAGTATGCTTTGATATTGTTCTGCTGAAGAGTTCAGATCAATGTTAGCCATCTCAAATTTGCTTAACTCACAAGAAAATGATACTGATGCTTTTCAACATAGCAAACAGATCTCCTTATCAATATGCATATCGTGTTTGAAAATTTTACTTATCATTGGTTTGAATGCCAAAGTTAGTTCACTTTTCATTCTTACTGTACGACTTCCTTTTAGAAACTGAAAAACCTCCTAGCCCCTTTTCTCCTTTATGGCAGTCATACATATTTATGTCTTCTTGAGATTTACAGTGACAAACATTTTCTAAATTGCGCAATGAAGAATACTGTGTGGTAAATTGACATATGAAATTGAAGTAGAGACCCACTAACTGGTGAATGGGATGCAACTAGTTTCTGCATTAGATGTACCATATTGTATTAACTTCAGAATAAAACAAATCATAATTTCTATGTTGTGCGTAGCTACACAAAAAAATTCTTGCTTACCACAAAATCTTATGTAAACTCACCAAATAGTATACGTACAGATTCATTGTTAAATATTTACTTTTTGTACTAAATAGTATACGGACAGACTCATTGTTAAATATTCACTTGTCATACGTCTCTATATTCTGATTAATGAACATCACATCCCCAAGTTGTGAGAAAAGATGATTAACTTATTGTTTTTCAGTATCCATTGCCCCCGTTTTAGATGTTACTGTACGTTGTTTGTTTTATCACAAGATCATGACTGAAGGTGACTCCCCATTCCTCACAGGTGGAGATGGCGAACAGTGCAAACATTCTGGCGGGAACGGGCTCCAGAAGAGGAGGAGGACGAGGAAGACACTTTGATCTGCACAAGAAGTTCTTCTGCACAATTTGTCCCTACGCCACAAACAACAGAGGGGATTTGGTGGTCCACAACCGAGTGCACACGGGAGAGAAGCCCTTTACCTGCCCTCATTGTTCTCTGGGCTTCTCACACAAGATGAACCTGAAGAGACACATCAGGACCCACACAGGGGAGAGGCCCTTCCTCTGTTACATGTGTCCTTACCGGGCAGCACAGAGTTCTTCTCTTAAGAAGCATGTAATGAATATTCATGGAAAGAGTATCTTTGATCTTTAAAGGACCAAGCTCAGTTATGCAGACTTTCTCCTATTTAGATTCACTTTCCTTTGCAGTCCAGTTTCACTGATACTTTAGGTTTGGGTTTCAAGTTCCGGTTTGGTTGAACTAACCACCCATTACGTATTCACTTTTGTCATGTTTATTCTGTTGTTCATTTCTGTTTTAGTTTACAGCATCATGGTAGTTTTGTTAGAATAATTAAAGGTAACAGGGTTTGATTTATGTTGCTTCAAAACACTTCTCAATGGTTTTGTCTCATGTACTGTAAATCTCACATTATATTGTGTTTGTGGGATACTGGAACCTTATGCTTGTAAGCAAACTTGTCCTCAACAGTATCTAAGAAATAAACAATTGTTGGTCTTATACATGGCACTTTGCTTTCCCCCTAGATTTTTAGTATTTAATAAATACTTTATAAATTATATTAAAACCTTTATTAACTGCAACTTCAAAAGTTGGGATATGTATTTCAAAGCCACGAGGAGCTGGACAGTCAAATGAATGATTCATTTGTAATTACCTGCCCTTCACAGAACTATCCATTTAAAATATCCTTTCTTTTAAGCGTTCGGACCTGACAGGTAGGATTTACTTTGAACCAATTACATATATGTTATATAAGACTTTAATTTATATTATAAAAACATATAAACATGTTTTTTTGGCCAGAGCCACTGAAGTTTTGATCTTGATGCCCCAAGAATTCACTGTCACAATTTTCTTTGTTAGTCAGTTTCCCAGATAATTCGTCAACACTGATCACTGGATTAAATAAGAGATTGAGTGAGTGGGGAGTCAAAACATTGTGTGCCTTATAGGATTCTTGATGGAGAACAGTTCACATTCCTCATACACTCGACCACCACTTATTCACGGTTCAGCATTCATGGCTTCACTTATGTGCGTATTTTTCTGTGGAACTTATCTTCAAATTATTTGTTGAACATTTGCCTATTCGTGGATTATAGCTATTCACAGGTGGTTGTGGTCCCTATCCCCCGTGAATACCAGGGGTCAGCTGTATAGCATTAGACTGACAGTTGCACGACACTTCACTCACTGGCTACCTAAAATCACAGTTACTCAAATTGGAATTTAAATCCCAGTTACTTAAATTGTAATTTAAATCCCAGTTACTTAAATTGTAATTTACCCAATCCCAATAAATTACTTTTTAATTAATTTATTCAAGTTGGACCTGCACCATTTGACAAGAAACGCAAAAGAAATTGTAAAAAATTAACCAGATAACTAATACGTAAATTATTAGATTGGTTTTATGTGTTTGTTTGTTTGTATGGTGTTTTTATGTTGCATGGAACCAGTGGTTATTCAGCAACGGGACCAACAGCTTTACGTGACTTCTGACATTACAATCTTATAAAAACTGGATACCTCAGGAGGCCACACAGTGACCATACCACAAAACAGAAGTCATTTATATATATATGTGTGAAAATCATCTCTCTATCATGTCTTTTCAAAAAGATTAATAACTGTATTCTTCATTCTTCCAAAACAAAATCATTTTAAAAAGTTGAGTGATGCTCTTTCTTGTACTAAAATACATGCACATGCACTAGTCACACCAGTTGCCAGTATCTGAAATATTTGACCTATACAGCATTTACATTCTTGAAGTCTCATTATCATCCTCATTATCATCGTCATCAGGAATGCGACCAACTAGGTTTTGCTTAACTTATATGTACTGTAATAATAATGCTGTATCACTGTGCATTAACTTCATTTTCCGCTGTTTTTTAATTTTATTGTAATGTCTTTTAGTGTTAACTGGAATGCACTGATTCCCCCCCCCCAAAAAAAAAAAAAAAAAAAAAAAAAAAAAAAGTTACTTCATGGAAGACTTTCAGTTTCCCTTCCATCAGGGGCACAAAAAACAACCCAGTACGTACTAGTATTCTTATGGTGTGAGTAAACCCATATGTAAGTACCAGAACCCCAATTTGTTGTGCTATTCAAAATCTGATTGATGATGTTTGTAGAACCAACAATTTGTGGTACTACTGAATTATCATTTGAGGCTAGCAGATTCTCAATGTAGTTTATAAAACCATGATTTCTAATTCCAAAGAAACAATTTGCTGCTTAGATGTCATCAGTTTTACTAACATGATTCTGAATAACTTTGAAATAGAATTTAAGTGTTGCTTGGTCAAAAAACAAAAATGAATCCAGTAGACAATCATGGTTTTGATGTTGCTGTCGTAGTGTAGGAGCAGGAAAGGGGTATCTGCCTCAAGCGTGACCACAATGATAAGGGAAAACTGAGGCTGACTGTAATGCTAGTGCCCCATATCTTACACACACACACACACACACACACACACACACACAAAAGATGAGACATAGCAATTGTACTGACACTTGCATTTCATCTTACAGGTATATTACCAGGAAAAATGGCTAACATTGATGTCTATAATCTACAGAAAACTGAGAGTGTGTGTGTGTGTGTGTGTGTGTGTTCATGCAGGCTTCATGAAAACTGTTATCCTGCTGCCTTTCATCTGGCTCCTTTCTAGTCCAATATCTTTCTTCATATACTGAAGTTCAAAAATTGTTCAGTGTAAGATTGGAAAACCTTCTCCCACCCTAAAATGGAAAAGGCAATCATTTTTCAAATTTGCACTCGTATTTTTTAAAAATAAATTTGAAAATGTAGGTACATCAGATAAAAAAGTTCTGTATGCTATCATTAAAAGAAATAGAACTCTTATATACTAAACTACTTTTCAGTTACAAGCGGCAATTCTGGATGTATGGGATTGTGTGGTTGAGGTTTGAATGCAGTGAATGTAGTCTCAAATCCTCCATCTTGTGAATTTATAATGATATATTGCTTCCCAGCTAGTTTGTAATGTATTCTTCCTGTGTTGAGAAGTTCTTATAGACAGTGTGGTATATCTCGCAGGTGATGTTGGATGCCAGTGACGGGCTGAGGGCATCTTGTGGAACCGAGGGAAGCAACTTCATCAGAAGACCAGTATACGAGTGCCCCTACTGCCCTTATACTACCATACAGAAGAGCCACCACAGGGAACACATCCGTACCCACACTGGGGAGAAGCCCTACGGGTGCCCTCACTGCCCCTTCAGGTTTACACAGAAAATCAACCTGACAAGGCACATTCGAATTCACACAGGAGAAAAGCCATTTGCCTGCTCCCTGTGCCCTTACAGGGCAACGCAGGGAACACTGCTGAAAAAGCATGTAGCCAACCACCATCCAACAGCACCTCAGTAGGATGTTGTTGGGTTATGCCTATTTCCTTCTTTTATTTATGGATGTGTTTATATTTCGTATATAAATACACATACTACTTACACAAAAATATAAATACTACTCTATAAGTATTCATATACAGATACATACATACATACATACCTACATACATCATACATACATACATACATACATACACAAACACACACATCATCACCCGCTCTAGCAGGGGGATGGCTTTCAGATAAACACAAGACAACAATCACTGTCACATTCATACTGCTGAATCATACTGTACATGAACCCCTCTGAAGAAAACCTCAACACAAATCTAGTCACTTCATACACCTAAACAGAAGTACTATCAGAAGATGTGTTCCAGACAACCCCACTACATACAATACGACTTTAATTGCTACCTCATACTCCTGAAAAATTCAAATTTTTTGTCGTCGATTCCTTCCATGTGTCCAAACAATCTCAAAACACTGTCCTCCATCTTTTCACGTATGGTAAATTCTCATCACTTCCTCTTTAAATACTGACCTTTCTCACCCTCGATTCTCCTTTTTTCACACATACTACAGAAATAGTTCACTGCCAAATCATCCAACTTTTTAACTGTACTCACATTCAAAATTCCCTTTACATAAATTCCAACCTACCAACATTTCAAACTTGCACATCCCATTACCTTTCTATCGTCACCTATTCAGTGATTTGCATTTTTTTATTCCACATCATTCAATATGTTTACCCCTGAATACTTTAAAAAATCTACTTCCATTCTTCCCATCATGAATGCAGACATTCACAGCTCCATCATCCTGATTTCCATTTTGAAGTGAACAATCACTAATCCAAGCAGTTTCTCTGTACTTTCCTCCAATAAGCAGTGTGTCTTCTGCAAACATAAGCCATTCATGACCCTACAACAAACCGGTGACTTTCCCACCTAAAAGTTCCAACATACATATTGTACCACTTTCTTCATAAAACATTTTCAGAACTCTCAACAAACTATCTCCTAAATCATAAAGCTTCATCACCCTTCACACTGTCTATCTACTGTATTTTTGAACTTCTTACACAACTCTTTCATAATGGACACTTGATCCACATACCCTCTTCCTTGTATAAACTCAACACTGTTATACAGCTGTAAGCCCACCCATTCCCTCCCTTACTTTCTCAATCAAATATACTATTTGCTTGCATGGACAGAAATACGTACTGTTCATGTTTCATGTAATTTACATTGGATAGGTTTATGTACAAGTAATTCTTGTAGTAATTCTTACAAACAATGACATCAAAGAAAAACTACTCATGAATATTACTAGGCCAATATAAAAAAACTTACTTTTCTGAATCATTGTAAACTGTCAACAGATGTTCTGCAAGTGTTCTTGCAAATACAGTACATACTGTACAAGTACTGCTGTAAAAGAATCTTTTCTCCTTGTTGCCTGCAACTTGAACTGAATATTTCAATATTTCTTTAATCTTTTAAATATATTTTTGTAGTAATACCACCAGTGAGGTTATGGTTTTAGCTAGTCTATCTACCTATTAACAGCATTATGTGAAAACAAAGTTTTTCTTCTTTTTGCTTAGGAAAAGTGGATTATATTTTTGTGTAAATCTGTGTCTGGGTCTGAATTGATTTATCTTAATCACTTTGTTAGCTGTTGTTGTCACTGACGTGTAACTGACTAAGTAACATTTTCCTGCTGTATAATGCATGGCATTTGAGTAACCATGCAAATGACTGTCAAAGGTTTGCAGTCTATGATTCCCTTCTTTAGTGTCTGTCAACAATTTGTTTCTCTAAGACGAAATATTAGTAAATATCTTGTGTTAAAGTTTATTCCATGATTATGATTCCAGATATGGTTAGTAGCTATGCAAATTGATCAAATGGTAGCTGGATTTCATTTTACCTACCTTATACTAACGGAATTGTAAAACTAGCAGTTAACTAAGTCGGGGTTGTATTTCAGTTTTTGGAAATGGACTCTGTAGTTTTAATTCTATATATATGACCATTGTATTTTTGTATCATCCTTTGCAGACCTGAGCTCAAGTGCATGTCTTCACATTAAAATAATTATTGAAAAAACTAGCTTTAAAAATTAAGAAAATTATTTAAAAACTATGAATAAACAGGAACTTGAAAAGACTTTTCTTAAACAGAAACTCTAGAGAATTATAAACAATTTAGTATTATGCTGTTGAAAAAGAGGAACTAATAAATATACCAGGTGCCATAAGATTGAAGCCATGAAAAAATACTCAATTTGACTCAAACAATTTTCTAAGCCTTGAAGACGAACAGTGGGTATGCTAGATATGTGTGTGGTTGTGTGTTAGAATATATATAATTATATCAATTATAATACTATTATTAGTATAATATAATATATAATATAAATAATATATATAGACAGGCAAGTCCCCGAGTTACGACAGGTTCAGCTTACGACGTTCCGAGGTAAGGCGCTTTTCAATTATATTCATCAGAAATTATTTCCAGGGTTACGACGCATGTTCCAGGGTTATGATTCCTACACCGCTCGTCTGGCAGAAGAAATATGACACCAGAAATGCAAAATAATCAATATTTGAAGGTATTTTTGATGCAAAATGCAATAAGAATGCAGATTACTTAGTTTTGAATGCACCCAAGGCATTAAAAGTAAGGTTTCTCTTAGCATTTCTGGTGATGTTCCGGCTTACGACGATTTTCGGGTTACAACGCGTCTCAAGAAAGGAACCCCTGTCGTAACCCGGGAACCTGCCTGTATATATATATATATAACATATATATAGTATATATGCGTCCCCAGTATGGGGTGCTGATAAGTGAAAACCGCCATTAACCGGAACGCAGCAATTTATGGTTTTGATAACCAGTTATTGGTGCCTCTATTAGGTATGTTATGGCGCCATAACTATTTTAATAACCAGAACTTGGTGCATTGTGACATCGTCAAATTGCTGATTTTATGGCACTAGGCAACTGCCATGAAACTGGATTGCCATTAACCGAGTCCGCCGATAACCATGAGCAGCCTGTTTGTTTATATAATATAATATAATATAATAATATAATTATATATATGTATATAGATATAGATATAGAATAATATATAATTATATATATATATATATCTATATATATATATATATATTATGTATATATATAAACACAGTGGGCCCCCTTATTCGCATTCTCCGGATTCATGGACTCAGTGATTCGCAGATTTCTCTCTGGACCATATCTACCCATTATTTGAGGGGATTTCGCCTATTTGCTGGGCTTTCCGACAAAAATAATCACTAATTAGTGTATTTTGGTATTATTTTCATGACTAAATACATTTTTATGATACAAAAATGATTTACTAATTTTCAAATATTAATATTGATTAATACTGTATTAGTAAGTTTAATTAATAAAATTAAATGAGATCACATAATAAAAATAATAATTCTCTCTCTCTCTCTCTCTCTCTCTTACTAAGACGTGAGAATTTTTATAGTATATGCACTATATGTTAATTAATACTTTCAAATGTAATAATAATATTAATAACTGTAATTACAAAATTCATATTGTGATAGTATTTTAAAGAAATACAATAATATATCCATTTCACTCATTTAAATATGGATAACTCTCTCTCTCTCTCTCTGTTTTGCTGGAAGTGTTAGAAGTATTTTGTGAGAGAACAGAGATAAACTCACTCTCTCTCTCTCTTACTGAGATGAAAGAATTTTTATGGTACTAGTATGCAATATGTTTATTGATATTTTCAGTTGCCAATAATAATAATACCAATTCAATGGTATATTTGAAGTAGGATGATACTTCATGTATACATTTGGTATTTGAACTTTCAAGATAGGCAAATATAAGCATTTTTAGAGGGGAGTTCTAACTATTCGCGGGTTCAAGCTATTCGCAGTGTTGTCTGGTACCCATCCCCGCATATACACACACTGTGAGTGTGTGTATATGTGTGTGTGTATATATATATATATATATATATATATATATATATATATATATATAATATATATATATATATATATATATAAATATATATATATAATATATATATATATATATATATATATATATAAACAAACAGGCAGTCCCCACTTATTGATAGGGGTTCTGTTCCGATGGCTTGATAAGCGAAAATCGCTGATAACGAATTGGCAATTTTATGTGCTTACTGGAGCTGATAACCAGTTAATAGTGCCTCTTGTTAGGTATGCATCGGTGCTAGGCATGCCCCATAAAACCGGATCACCGATAACCTGGAACTACCTGTGTATGTATGTGTGTGTGTGTGTGTCTATATATATATATATATATATATATATATATATATATTTATAGATTATATATATATATTTATTTTATATATTATATATTTATATATATACATACACATATATATATATATATATATATAATATACACACAGTGGTCCCCCGTATTCGAAGGGGATGCGTAACCAGACCCCCATGAATAGTTAGAATCCGCGACTGTTTGGAAACTCCTATTAAAATGCTAAAAACAGCCTATTTTGTTAGTTAAAACTCAAGAAAAACCACTAAAAATGTTCATACTTGGTTTTTTTAATAGTTTTATCACAAAAAGTGCATTTTATGATGAAAATGATAAAAAAAACCAGGAATTTGTGGATATTTCTTATATAAAAATACCGCAAATGCGTGAATTTTCTGCCAATAATGCGGGGAAACGTTCCCGAGAGAAATAAACGGGGGTGTGGTCCACTCTATATATATATATATATATAGGTAGTGTCTCAGGTTATGAAATTAATCCATTCCGATGCGGCCTTTTTGTAACCTGATTTTTCCGTATCCAGAACTACGTTTTACATGTAAATTGCCTAATTCCTTCCAAGCCCTACAAAAACACCACAGTAAATTTTATAATAAAGCTAAATTGAACAATAAACAATGAAATACAACAATTTGGACCATTCAATACCTAACCAAACCGTTACTGTGCCTGTAAATAGTGTATTAGTGTACAGGGTACAAGAAATACTGTACGTATATTTACGTACCTATGTAGTAAAATGTGGAACCTTACCTTTCGAGTGAGGCGATGTCTGAAGGTGGCGACAGAGGAGAACGACATATTGCAGAAAACATGAACACTTAACTTTACGAAACACATTAAAAAATGGCAGAAAACATTAATACTAATCTTTATGAAACACATTAACAAATTCTTCTTGATTATCTCCATCTTTGTCTCCATAGAAAGCATCCTCTACTTCAGCAACATTCTTGGGACCCATGCCTAATAATGTAAGTAATTAAGTTCACACACAACACGATAAAGTAACTTACAGTACAACAAAAGTGAAATCACTAACACGAAATTACGTTAACGAACAAAATCTACGTGAGCGAATGAATTCACGTGTGTACAATAACACTGAAAAAACGAAATGGTCGAGGAACTCCCTGACGTAGATGCATGATGGGATAGATACTGACCAATAGGAGAGCAGGATCTTACGGCGGTAACTAGCATCAAGAACCAATGGGAAAGGGGGAGGATGGTGGCGAGCCTACTGAGTTGGCGGCGCGCGAGTTTTGAAATTGTTCTCAGCGGCCCAGGCAATTCTCGGACTTTACAGTACACCCTTTTGCAACCTGAATTTATTTTGTACGCAGAAGCAAAAAAATCTTCGCCTTTGCCTTTGTAACCTGGATTTTTCGTACATAGGGGCTTTCATATGTAGGGATATGACTATATATATATATATATATAATATATATATATATATATATTATATATATATATATATATATATATACACACATGTATGTTAGTATGTACGTACCGTGTACTGTATTTATGTTCAAACTGTATAAAGTGAGATATGACAGTACACACATATCAACTTATCACCACTTACAGAGTACAGAAAATCTGACTAAGCAAAACACTATATTAATAACCTATGTTCTATGGACAAGTCAGCAATTAACTTCTTGCGTATGCTGTAAACTCAGGAAATAAAGGCTAAGATAAGAGGTTTGTGCACCATGGAAAAAAAAAACAATATCACCTTGCAGATAGAAGCTATTTATCCAATAAATCTTGAGTTGTATCTTAAATATCTCATTGTTTTACATTTAGCACAGTACAGATTTATCTGGTCTTTTGTCTCGACTAACAATCATTCCAAACGTCTTTCCGCAGGAGGACAATCCAATCGGGCTGCAAGAGAGACTAGACGTGGAAGCCCTCGAAAGGAACGTGAACAAGTACACCGTTTCTCAAGGGGGTCTGAAGGTCCCCCAGTGCCCTTACTGCCCATACACATCAAGAAAGAACATGTCCAGGCACATCAGGAACCACCTTGGTGTGAAGAACATTTCCTGTCCCTATGACAACTGCAATTACCGTGCCGGCCAGAAGACAGATTTGGTGAACCATTTACGAGTGCACACAGGCGAGAAGCCTTTTGCCTGCCCCATCTGTGCCAAGAGGTTCACCTTCAGAAGCAACCTCAAGGTTCACATGGCTGTGCACTGTGGGTCGCAGGACCCGCTCTCATTACTATGAAGTCCACACCAACCTTTTAACCACAGTGAGAAGATGTAAGTGAATATGACTGCTATCAAATTTTTTTTCAAATCGTGAGCATATTTGTCTAACTAGATCATGAAAAAGCTACACACTACAATAAGCATCTTTCAATTCAGTAACCAGGGTATGAAATCTAAATGATGTATGTTCCATCAGATTAAAGTGTTGTGCTTTCTTTGTTTTTCTGAAGTTTTGTGCTAAGATTATATTGTATGTAAATATGTTATCCATTATGTACTACATTGTAAAAGTTTGCTATTTTTAAAAATAAAGATTAGCAATATTACTGTGACTATCAATAATTTGACCTTCACCACTTATTTTTTTTTTTTCTATAAATTTATTTGTAAATAGCAACCAGTTAAAAAGTCTTATAAACCATGTGTAACATTTGTGTTCATTTTCCAATAAACAAATTTACACAGACTTCATGTTCTTGATGCCAAAGGTCTGAAGTATTTATTTATTATGATTATGTACTAACCTTTCCTTCTCATTGGTAAAAAAAAAGTTTTGTCCCTACTCATTCCTAATAGCAGGCTCTCTTCACAGCAAATATACAAAGTTGGCTTGTAATTTCAAGAGAAAAAGAATGGACTTTCTATTATGAATATCTTATCATGTATTGCCGGTGAGTATTTTGCGAAGCACTGTCAGCCAGCAGTGTGGCAGTGTTCCCAGGTCTGGTTGTAGATTCTTCCTAATCTTGGTACAGTACTGATCTAGGAGGATTTATTTAAAACTTTTCATCTATCACTACATCATGATCACAAACATTTACTATTTCAAATAATGATCTTTATTTGGGATGAATCTTACCTATTGTTAAAAGTAATCTGATACAGTATGTATCTCCGAGCCGATGGGCAAAGAGATACAAGCTAACGTTAACAGTAGGGTAAAGTATCCAAATACTAATACATTTTATTATAAAGATGTAATTTTTTCATAAAACCACTGCTGAGCTGCAGCCTCTGTGCCCCTCTCTAATGCTTCGCAAAAATTTCAAGCCTTTATCTTACTTAACATATGTTTGGGTCCTATGCACTTAATACGTAGTGCTTGGTACAGTTTTATAATTTGAGGTTACTTATCCCTTTCATTGTTCTCAGACTGAGGAGTTGGTTGCTTTCATAAATGAAAGACAGTTGGAGAGAGAAGAACCCACTTAGAATGCTTTCTTCTCTATTATCTTATCCTAACATTAGCTCTCCAAGTACTTAATGTATTACATCTGTCTGTGTTGCTATATTTTTAACATTCAGTATTTCGGCTTTTGATAAAAAAAGACTAGTCTGATGCAATTTGGGGCTTCATTGAAAAGCTGAATCTTGTTTGCAGTTTGCTCTTCCCCCCGGGGAAAATGTTTCCTTAATCTTTTGTACAGGGCACACAATGGTAACTTGTTTTGCGAATGCTGTATCATCTTTTCCACTTACTATATGCTTAAAATTGTTTTCGTCTGGAACTTGAAAGCAGCTGTGAGCTACCACCCAAAATTTTCTTTTCTTTTGAATTAACTTGATAACAAAATAAAGCTCTCATAGGTTAGACAGTCTGCAGCATTTATTTGTATTTACTGTAAGCTTCCACTTCATCAGATCTTACTCACTTTGCAGGTTGGAATGGTCAGATCTGATGACTGGGTAGGAGGTGGAGGAAAAAGAATGAAACCAAGTGAGAACCTCACAGCAGAAGCTGGGTATGAAACCGACTTACATTCTCAACATACAATACACCAACAGGGAGAGAACCCAGCTTTCTCCCAGCCTTTCAATGCCCAGCCACTTTCGTGTACGGAGTGGCCTTATAAGGCCATATGCAGCAGCGAACTTGAGACTCATCAGCTGATCAACACAGGGGAAAGGCGTTTCGCCTGCCAGTTTTGTCCTTCCAGATTCAACAGAAAGGGAAACCTGACAACGCACATTCGAACGCACACTGGAGAGAAGCCATTTGCCTGTGATATCTGTCCTTACCGATGTGCTCATAAAAGTCATTTAAAAAGACACAGGATCACACACATTCATAGTTAATGATAGTTTCCTTTTGTTAACTTATATTGAAAAATTGAAAAAAATAATTTGTAAATTCACACACCTTTTGAGTTGATGTGATTGTGCGTACAGTTGGGGATAAATGAACAAGAAGAAGTGTATTTAGTTTGAAGAACCTTTACACAATGTTTTAATAATATAAATTCTCATTATACAGATACTTACCTACTGTTGACAGCTACACCTTTGCACCAGCAGGCGAGTCAGCATTCAGATAAAAGATCACTGCTGGCCTGGATCACTGTCTAGTTCACCAGCAGAACTATGCTGGTTAATTCCATGGAGAATGGGGATGAAAGAGTCAAGTTCTTTGTTGACTCTTCCGTCTATACACAGAATGCTGGGCACAAATCTCTGATTGCTCGTGGCGCTAGAAAAAAGTCAGTAGTAAATATTGGTGAATTACAAACACCTGCTCTATTGCATTCATCTTTAGCTAAAACCTCTTACTAAATAGGAAAATACTTCTCCTGCTGGAGTGATACAAAGTAAAAGCTATAGGAGATGACATCAGTGGAGGGAACCAAAAAGGAATCATAACTCTACTCCAGTACCTCCATCACCCAAGGTTCTGCTCCAAAGTCTTTCCAAACATACCAGAAGGCCTGCAGTTGGCTTCCTAATGGAAACTGAGGGCTGAATGGATCCTTGGAAGGTACTACTCTATAAGTAGTTGAAAAAGAGTCCTGTGAGAAAGAGGTATGCCTTTTTGGAGGGCCTGATTGAGAGGGTCTCTCAGAAATTCTCTATTACCTTGTACTAATATATCCTCCCTTACTACCTTAAAAAGAGGTTTGTTAAGAAAGTGACCCAAAGGAGAATTCTCTCTTCTCAAAATTGAAACAGTTTAAGCATAAGGACATTTGCCTACAGTGTCAGAAATGGCCCTGACCATGCCAAGTAAAAAATTCTAATGATTCTTCCCATGCCAAATTCCAGCTGGCACAAGGAATAAATGATTGTACTGTGTGAAAGTTCAGCAAAAGATACCACTACATCAGCATCTCCGCTGTGACTTACCTTTGATGACATACAACAGGTGAGCAAGTCAAGATGAAGTGCTACCAGACATCATAGAAAACAGGGAAGGGTGGGAAGTAGGGGACGAGAAGTGCCGGCAACACCTGACACCCCCACCTCATATGAAATAATCTAGACAGACCTAACACCACTACCAGAGGGTAAAATCTTGGACAGTCAAATAGCTAGAATTGCATCTAGCTTAGAATCAACTGGGGATTCCATATTAATGATACTACAACTTGAAAGGGAAACATTAGCAGAGGTGGAAGGAAGGGACCAGCTGACAGCTGAAAATGGAAATAAAGATTGAACAGGTGCACTTCATTGATTCAACAATCAACTGAGTTAAGACAACATCAAAATTAGAACAACTCGCTGCAGACACATTATTTTTCAAAAACACTGTCTATTTCTATACTACGTATTAGTCATGGCAGTGCTAACATCATCATTACTAATGCCTATGACAGTGAAGTTGAAATCATAAGATTTACATTTATACCAACAATGATCCTTGAACAACCATACTAAATGGGTATTGGAACATGGTAAATGAGAGCAAAGAACAACACTGCCTCGAGAATCGAACCGGTACTCTAACAGCAGAATTACAACAGACGCAGGGCAGTCCTGAGTTTGGGCTACAAAGACGAGGACACCAATACCTTACCTCTCAAAGGAGAATGTGAAAGTGTCACACAATATGGAAGGACACAGTGAGGTACCATATTATTCATTTAACGTTTTACCGACTATAAAATTGGGTTCACATCCTGCTGTAACTTCTTGAAATACTTTTCGTGAACCAAAAGGGAAGTGCAAGACAGAGCTATGAAGTCTCTGATCTACCGAAGGAGTAACAGAGAAACGAGTCAGAGACTGAGTAGAGACTAATGATGGCAAAGGCTTTTGAGGAGAAAGAGGAAAGGCAGATTATGTCCAGATTTTACCATTTACTACTCAAATCATTTGCTACTAAAACTATCTGCTCCCATTTGCTTTTATGACTAAAATACTAAAGCATAAAGTCATTTGACAAACCCAACATTCCTCCATATTCAAGAACACACTCTAGACCGCTGCAGCCGCCATAAACAGTGTGTCTATCTAATTCAGTCCTGCTAACATAGTAATAATCTGCAGAGCCTGATGTCCTTGCTTTGCTTCCCATGGAAATACTGACAACTGCGCATGAAGAAGTCTGACAAGTGCTAAAACAACACACACCTGATAGAGAACAGGTGAACTGGACAGTCATCTGGGTCAGATAAGGAATCTTTTTTTTTTTTTTTTATTCCAATGCTGACTTGCCAGCTGGTGCAAAGATATAACTCTAACAGCAATATGAAATTTTTATGATTAAATGTAGTTTTATATATACATACCAAGTAATTAAGTACTTAGCTGCAGGTGGATACTAGCTCTGGTTGGCACTTCTCTCAACCTGTAGTGGATGTGGCAGCAGAGGAAATTCTACACCGTATGCTGACAGTTGAAAAGATGGCCTTGCCCTGGGCGCAGACCAGAATAAAAAAGAACTCTATCACTTACACCACAGAATAAAACACCACAATCCAAACCATCAATACAAAACAAAACTGGTGGGTACTCTAGGTACAAAGTACCCCCAGGCTTCCCATAGACACAAAATCTTAATTCAGGGCAAGTGGATAGCAAAGGGACTAAGTCCCCCATGCTTCCTCTCCCAACACCATGTCAGCCACGTATAAGGGTCCTAAGTGCTACAATTTTCCAACACAGCCTTTATGTCCTTGATTTAGTGCGAGGCGAACATCGACTGCAAGATTGTAGAAAAAGACATATTACATTTACAGAAGAAATGATATGGCATTTTTAGAAAGAGGACAAACTGGGCTTCTTACAGAGTACCAAAGGTAGCTCGACAGTCCTCTAATCTTCTATGTCCTGTGAAGGTACATAGTACCTGAGGGACCTTACTGGACAAAGGAGCCTCTCTTCTTCCTCTGGTCCTAAGACATCCATAAGATTCTTGATGGTGAAAGACTGAGGAAAGGGCTTGG